>NC_085138.1:266894965-267197241 GCF_035046485.1 Aedes albopictus
GGGGTCTCATGGGCGGTGCAGGGATATCGAGGGCGTTTCAGAGAGTCTCTTGAGCGTTTTAGGGGTTCTCAGGGGCATTTTAGGGATTCCCAGGGAGTTTTTCTAAGATTTCTGGGGCGATTTTAGGAGTGCAAAGGGTTCCATGAGGTCTCAGTGACGTTTCAGGGAGTCTCAGGGTATTACAGGTGGTCACAAAGACATTTTAGGGGGTCTCAGGGGCGTTTCAGAGGGTTTCTAGGGGTCTCATGGGGCGCTTCAGGGATCCCATGGGCATTTTTGGGGGTCTCTGGTGGGGAGAACATTCTGGTAGCGTTGCTGTCGTGGCGTTGGTCAACTGGGTAGGATCCGAGCCCGTGGTTGGAAAGGGGTTCTCGGCAGGTGGAGGCCCTATGTCGGAACGTCCTTCTGTGTGCTGGCTGATAGAACCTTACTTGCGGGAAGGTCAGATCGCTGTGCACACGGTATAAGTTTTTGATACTTGCTGTGCAGTTTGCAGCAGGCGTGGTGTCGATCTTGCCTGCCTCCCGATGACAAAGGGGTTGCTGTAGAGTAGACCACTCAGAAAACTGGCTAAGCGCCAGCATGCTACCTTTGCGGACTCACCAAAGTGAGTCATCGATGTTCGTTGCTGCATGCTACTAACCTTGAAGGTGCGATGTGCACTAGCCCCTTTCTGCCTTCTTGTTTCCGCAGAGACGAAAGGTTTCGGCGACCATAGTGGGTCGAGGAAAGAGTAGTACCCAAGTAACACACATGTTATATAAAAGTTACGACAGCGCAAGTTTTGGTTGTATAGAAGTTTATTTTACGTTATTTCAACACAATGCTAGAATTATGTAAAATAAACTTCTGTACAACCAAAACTTGCGCTGTCGTAACTCTATTATAACATGTGTGTTGCTTGGGTAGTGGTTTTGACTTTCTTTTGTAGAAGACGGTTCTTAATCACACACTACCTGGACCTTTTGTCTGGGTATCTGTTGAGCATATTATTCCCCCATGGTTCAAAAGAGGAAAAAGGGCGTTCTTGAGTGTACCGGAAGGTCTCAAGGGCAGTTTTAGAGGATTCCAAGTGGTTCCAAGGGGTCCTAGGGGAGTTTCAGAAGTCTCAGGTAGGTTCAGAGAGGCCCTCCAAGGCCAGGGGTTCTCATGGGTGTTCCAAGCATCTCAAATATGTTTCAGTCTTAGGGGCGTTTCAAGGGGCACAGGGTCATTTAAAGAGGTTTTAGAGAGGTCATCGGGAGGTGTCAGAAGTCTTCAGGGGATCTCAAGAGCTTTTTAGTGAGGGAGTTTCACTTGGATTTTGGGGCATTTTAGGGGATACAGTGGGCTCCAGTGGCGCTTCAGGGAGTTTTATAGGATTCCAGGTGGTCGCAGGGGCATTTGAGGGTTCTCAGGGGAATTCTACACGATTTCTAGGGGCCTCATAAGCACTCATAAGGGATCCCAAGGGTGTTGCTGGGAGTTTCAAGGGCATTCCAGGGGATCCCATGGGGATATAGAGAGGTACCTGGAGGACTTAAAAGTGTCTCAGGGATTCTCAGGGGGTTTCATACCATTGATACGCTCTTGAAATTCCCGTAATTCCTTTGAAATATCCGTATTACTGAAATTCTTTGGAACACCTTTAAAAGCAAAAACACCTTATTTGCAGTAAATCATCACCCTGTCGAATTTAGACAATCAAAGGTGTATTTTCCATTTAACTACGTGAAAATCGCTTTCACTCCGTATCGACGTCAACATTACATATCGCATATCCTTACCGAAGCGAACGAGTGGCTAACTCAGTTGCGTGATATGGCATGGTACCGATGTGTTAAGGTAGGTTTTTATTTGATTTTCTTCGAGTCCTAGCATGGCAAAAAGAACACGACATGGCACATCATCGGTAAGGTACCTGCCTGCACACTGACACTGCACTGGACAGTATGGATCGACAAGGTGAACGGACGACAGGCTACATGCATACGAACCGAGAAGAGTGGACGACTCATCACATATGCATACCTCATCACTTGGTGCGCTGCTTCTGCTGTCATCGTCCTGCTGCAGTCACTTTTGTGCATCTCAGCTGACAAGGTTCCCATGGCTGGGGCAACAAGTATTATTCTGATGAATTGTTGTTCTTTTTCCTCTAGCTTAAAAATTTAAATTGGAAAACGACAACAATTTGTTACGGGAATCTCTACCCATCTCAACAGATTGGATGACTAGGAGTTGTCAGGTGGACAATGAGAAAATTAGTCCAGGGGTTGTTCATAAGTTATGTAAGTGAGTATTCGAAAACTGACCTTCGCAGGCAATGCTAAGTTTGCAACAAGAAGTGTATCCGACTATGCTGTAATTTTCAAATAAGTAGTTTATGAATGACCCCGTACTCAGGTATCTTCCCAGTATTGCAATCCAAACGATTGCAAGCAAACCTTAAATCAGCACTTTCACCCGATTCGATGATGATTGCTGGCATGGCATAGCAAGCATAACAGAGAAACGTGTCCGTCATCAATACTGTGATGTGATACTATGTTGCGATTGCGATCTGATTGGAATATGTAATCGAATGAAATAAAAATCAATAATGATTGTTATAGAAGTGGGGTGCAGGCAGACGTAGACAAACGGAAGAAATTCAAAGCAACATTGGCCTGTCCAAGTATCTCTAGGTACATAGCACACAACATCGTCATCCGAGGCAGCGTTGTCTGTCGAGCGGTGCACAATGCAACCGGTTGAAGTATGCATGCATTTCCACTTCCACGAATATCACTCATAATGTTATTACAATTCTGTTCGCTTTACATGCTTTTGATTGCCAAGTTTATTGATGGCAGTACAGGGCAGGGTAAGACTGTTATTGATTTCAATCCGCATTGAGGTCCACATGGGGAGCAAGTGGCTGTCAATGAGCGAGCAACACGGTACAACCTCAAGCGATCTATTTTAGTTCTGGTTTGCTGTCTACATGGTTGGCGTGCAAGCACACGGGAGTGCAACTGAGTGCAGCACATTGATTGATTACTGTTAATCCGACTTCCAATTACCGAGCCAGCTTTACTGTTTTGCTCCTTCCATGCTTAAGTAGCAGGGCTGGGCTGGGCAGTGGGCGAGCAGTTGACTCGCAGGATTAGAGGCCCGATATGGAAGCTGGGCGAGGAATCTGGACGTGATATGGCCAATGTGTGCGATTCAAGCGAGAGCGGGTATTGCATTTATGGTGTGCTACGTACTCTGGGAAACAGTTTCAGTCTTCATAGAAATGCAATTATGACTGAACATTAAGATCATGCAACTCGCGTCAAATTGGCCTGACAAATCAGTACCGCTGTTTCCTGTTAATCGCAAGGTAATGAAAGTAGGACTAATTTGTAGAATTGTATTATACATTATTAACCATAACGTGATCGAATAGCGCCCTAAAAATGCACTGTGAAACGTATATAACATAAATAAAACCTATATTTTCTAATCAGGACCACAGAAGGCATTTAAAAAAATGCCATTTTGTTTGGCAACTTGACTCCACATTACTCAAGTTATTTGTAGATCCTTTTTTGCAACTCAGAAACTAACCCGAAATTTCACCCAACATAGCGGTACTGGAGCTCGGAGTCAATTAAATCATACAATACTTACCTACATATCAGTCGATAAATATCCAGCGACCAGATGATATTCATTCAGGCTAACAAAGTTTGATGAATTCAACTTCTCAATTTGAGTTACAAAAAACGATATCTCCACTTGACCTTATATTAGTAGAAGTAAGAGTTTCAATAGCTATCCGAACATAAATATACTTTCAGAAGAAGCTTCTGAATTACATGCCGCTGAAATGTAGATTACACTCCCTTCAGAACAACAATCAATACGAGATTCCACAAAAGTGATTGCAAGACTCCCTCTTAAGGAAATCCATAAACACTCAATTCCCTAATCGCTACTTAACGCAATGTCGAAAAAAAATGTGGGTTTTATAACATTTTGGAAATCCAATTGGAAATCATAACTCCGTGTGGCTTCCAATATGGCATCTAAACGCACGTTTTCAAAAGCACCCTCGATGTATAAGAAAACACTCAAACAGGATTGCTTTTGAGTGATTTTTTTTTTTCAATATTGTAAACAATTTTCTGTAAAAGAGTCACAGTGGACCAGAATGCGTATTAATCTGGTCCACTGTGACTCTTTTACAGAAAATTGTTTACCTGAAGAGGCACGTTGGCCAGATGAGCCTCACGGATAGGATGATCGGTAATGAGTTCTAAGCATTTCAGAAGAAAAGAGGTCAAAGTTATAGGTGATTATAGGTCTGAAACTCTTTGCTTATTATGATCTGTTCCAACCCGAGCAGAAGAAAAAACACTCAATGAAAGAATATTTTGATTTGGAGATCAAAAAGTGATATTGGTTTGTTTGACATAAGAGATGAAAGTACTGAAAACAATAGCTCAAATTAACTCCTCGACCAACATCATCATATCATATTTAGCTCTTTTGAGAGCTAACCAATAGCAGCGAGCTATTCGGCTGATCTTCAAATATCAAATTTTGCCATTCGTCAACAATTTTTCGGAACAATTTTTTGCTATTATTTGCAGTACTTTAACCTCTTATATCAGTCAAACCAATAACACGTTTTGATCGTCAGTACTTAACCTATGCCCGGGAACTCTTTCTACATTGTTTCCTAAGCCTGGCCAGATCAGGGGCTGTCCATAAACCACGTGGTCATTTTTTTGGGACTTTTCAACCCCCCCCCCCCCCCCCGCGTGGTCATTTGTCCATACAATTTTTTTATTTGTCCATACAAAATGGTCATTGGCCGAAGCCCCCCCCCCCCTCATGACCACGTGGTTTATGGACAGCCCCTCAGAGCTCCACCAAGGGGTTCCTTTTGTGGTCTTCACAGACCGTAGAAGACAAGCTTCTTCAAAAGCTTTCATGATGAAGGCCGTTGTAGTATCAACGACATTATATCACTTGGAGTGTCAATGGATGCATCCATGGTCAGTGTTGGCATTTCACTAGAGTTCGGCACTGACGTGCTAGAGAATCGGCCTCTCTGAGGTTGCACGTACTTTTAGAGTGGGTCAACGTTGTATAGGAAAACTTTAAATTTGATCGCATCAACCCGGAACGAAGCTTTTTCAATTTATATTAGCGCCCAAAAAAAACTGTGCAAAATTTGGAAACGATTGATTGCGTCCCCGTATTCCGCATTGCGATTGGAATTTGTATAGAATTTGGTATGGAAAAATGAACTTTTTTGTATTTTCCTCATAAGTTGAAATTTTTTGTCTAAAACTATGTAACCGATAACGTTAAAGTTGAGTCTAGGACAGGCTTGGCATTGGTCATGAGATTCACAAGTGTGCTTAGTTTTCGGTGCTACGATGCCTCGTAATCAAACATGACGTTAGCAACCATGTGTCGCATCACTAAGGCAAGCACTCGTGACCTAGAAACCACAGGTAACAATGAATGAGTTTTGCATTACCTGACCGTCAGTCGTTCGAACCGTCAACGTTTTGACCTTCATTCGTTGCCGTCTTCCCAATTAATAAAATAGGTAATTAGTTCAACTTCTTTGTGAATATTTAGTTTACTATGGTTGATTTTTGGAATTTTCAGTGAATATGTCTCAAGACATGAACGGCACTACAAGCAATTCCCAAAGGCCGGGGAAGCGTACGTATGCGTCCATCGCATGGAGTTTTATTCAAAATGTAGATGGTAGGTACTGCTGCAAAATCGACGAGTACGGTACCTGCAAATACTCACAGGCCACATACGATGCTGGAAATTTTATCCGCCACTTCCGGACTGTGCACCCTGTGGCTTCCAGTGCTAATGGCTTATCTAAGGAAGCGGAGCCGGTGAACAAGAAACGAGTAATTGCGAGGGTTCCAGTAGCCATCGATACTCAGCGGTACGTAGAAGGTTGTATGGCACTTACAACAGAGCATCATCTTCCCTTGCGGTGCTTCGAATGGGAGGGCCTGAAAATGTTGCTGGATCCGATCGAGGAGGCTCTCGGAGTGCGCATAAACAGGAAGAATATCAAAACTCTGTTGGCCACCGGATCCGCTGGACTGGAGAAAACCATCAAGAGGGAAATGGCGGGAACCCTGTTCTGCTTACGCATCGACTCGGCCTCGCGTCACGGGCGCCATATCCTTGGCGTTGATGCACAATTCTTCCTGGGAAATGAAGCAGTCACTCGCACTCTAGGTAAAACATTTTCTTTTCAAATACTCTTATTAATTATATATGGGTTTATGTGGATAAGGATACGAATCATTCAGAATTTCTACCTGCGAATAATGTATTTGTTAAAAATTAAGCCACGCTCGTATAGTTGACGGTCAGTTTTGCAGATTATGTGGTTCATTCATCGTAAAACTTCTTACATAAAGCCAGATGTCAGTTGAGCATTCCTTTCTTCATCAGGAATCTGATATTTTTTTTCCGTGATGTTCAAGAAATATGACACTCACTGTTAACAATCAATCAATTTGTATCTTTCTGAAAAATGTAAAAAGTTTTACACTTCTTCCCGTAAGTTCCTAAACACCCTATTTTAAACAAATATTTTTGAAAAATTCACACATTTTGTTAACATCGGCTTTTTTTTACTTTTTTCAACTTTATGACATAACTCCCAGAGTAGTGAATGTCTTCGGTCTGATTGTTATCATGCATGCTCACTCCTAACAAAAAATATAAAAGTAAAAACAAAACAAGTATTGCTTATTAGCTTTTTCGGAAATGGGAGCACTTTGCTTAAGATCGGTTCCGTTCCCATATATTTTTAAATTGTAAGCTTATTCGCTTATTCATATTTATGGATTGGATGTTGTTCTGGTAAACCGGGTCTTTAATCATAATATATTTTTTAGGAATGATTGAAGTGAAATCAAGTCAAACAGCAAAATTTTTAAAATCAAAGGTGCTCGAGGTGCTCAAACGATATGATCTTTCATTGGACCAGGTGTTATCTATAACTTCGGATAACGGTGCAAATATGATTGCGGCCGGTAAACTGTTGCAGCGGTTGTACACCCAGACAGCATTGAGCGATATGTTTACAGATGATGAACTAACTGATGATTTTGGAGGAAAAGAAGGGGAGCTTCTAGAAGCCATGGCGACTGACCTGAGCAAGCAATTCAATATTGTGAGATGCTCGGTACACACGCTCCAACTAGCTTTGAATGATGTGGTATCAAATACGGACTGCAATATTAAAAAAATAACAGATTTTTCGAAGCAAATGAAGAAAATAAAATACAAATACTTTTTCGACGCGAATGAGGCATCATATCCCCCCCTCTGGTGCCCAACAAGGTGGAGCGGAAAATATAAGTTGATAAACAGCTTTATCAAACAAGAGGTGGTTTTCAAAAAGATGGGCGAAGAATTTCCAGAGCTAGGTAGTTTATTTTTCATTACAACTATACTGATAACTTATACATCACTTCACTCTACTATTCTAGCACTGAGTGAAGAAGACTGGCAGTTCTGTCACGATTTTGAATCTGCGTTCAAGCCCCTCCACGTTATGACAAAGAAATTGCAGAGCAATAATCAAGTTTTCCCTGACTTTTACATGGAATGGATTCTAGCGATCCGCGACCTCCGAATTATGCAGAATAATCCGTTCTCCAACCCACTGATCAAGGCACTTAATTTAAGGTTGGAAAGTCTGAAGAACAACATGCTGTTCAAAGTATCCTTGTTCGTTGACCCTAGATTTACGTACTTGAACTCCACGTTTTTTACCCCGGACGAGAAAGAAGAAATTCAGGTATAATTATAGTGAATCAAAACATCGAATTTATGATTTTTAGATTAACATGTTTTAGAACTACGTTGTAAGCCTATGGGAAAGAATTGAAGCCCTCAGAACGAAAGAAAAAACTACCGATACCAGGCAAACACAAGATTCCAACTCTACCAATGACATCGATAGTTATTTGGCTGAGATGTTCGGTGGGTCCAGCTCAAAAGATGACACGCTTCAAGATCCCAAAACTAAAATTATGCAGCAACTCAAGATGCTAGAAATTGAACCACGAAAGCCTCATGATTATGATGTTTGGAGCCATTGGTTGCTGAAAAGGACCACACAACCTGAATTAGCCATAGTGGCCTTGGTTATTCTGGCAACACCGTCAAACCAGGTGTCTGTGGAACGTGCGTTTAGTGCACTTGCTTTGGTGTTATCAGACGAAAGAACCGAGCTCGCCGATGATACTCTTGAAGAGATATTACTTATCAAGTTGAATGCCGATCTTTTTAAAAAAATCTTTCCATCGCTTTATGACTGGAAAGATTTGAAAGCGAAGCCTTTGTCATAAGCATATCCTAAAATTACTATCTTTGGGCAGCATCCATTTATTACGTAACGCTAAAATCGACAATTTTTGACCCCCCCTCCCCCCTCCGTAATGCTTTTTTGTATGAAACCCCTAAATTTTTTGTGTGGACCGTAACGCTCAGCTGGACTCCCCCCCTCCCCCTAGAGCGTTACGTAATTTGTGGACGGCGCCTTGCTTTATTTTCATTTTTCATAACTATTTTTTGTTTTTTTTTCATTTTTCATACCTATTTTTTTAATTATTCATAACTTTAAATAAAACTTATTTCCACTTCTCCCGTGTCTTTCAATAATTAGTTACAATGACATATTCCACTATCAATACAAATACGATGCTGGTCAGCAATGAACAGACCCTAACAAATCTATTAAAGGGGTTTTTGTTAGAAGTGAGCAAGAACGAAATCAATCGGTGTCGTAGATCGTTTAGGAGCCGGAGGGGCCAATATGCCCCGGCGATGAAACCGAGCATAACAAACGTATTGGAGGCCAGCGAGATTGCGGCAGCAGTGGAGGAATTATCCGGCTCTAAAGAGTTAATCCGAAATATATTTTTATGCAACGAGTTGTATTAATACGATATTTTCAAAGCTTGTACATTTATCCAACTAGGCTTGTCGAGTTGGATAAATGTACGGCTCATACTAAATGAATGCTGTTTTTACAACTTGGGGGTTTTATGCAGAGTTCCAAATCGGTAGTGGAATAGAAGGTAAAATAAGAACCATCTCGTACATTTTTTTTTGCAAAGCCAATAAATTGCAATTACAATCAGCATTAACCTCCTCCATCGATGCGTGATTTATTAATATATGGGCTCATCGGTTCAATAGCATTTTTTTAATGTAGGGTAATGGCTATAATGGTACCCTATTTGGCCATAGTGGAAATATGAAATTTTTATTAGCAAGAAATTGAATGTATCTTCTCATTAAAACTCTTGAAATGATGCAAAATTTTGAATTATCTCAAATAACCACTATGACTAAATAGGGAACCTTTCAAGGAACCTTCCTAATGCACACCATATGCTTCAATAATTCATATGAGACTATCATTTATGCACATGAGCCGTACGTAAAGGTGTAGTTATGGGAACTTTATTGACAAACCCCATTTTACACATATTTATTGATAGTTATCTTCACATGGCTTTACTAAACTTAGAATATATTTCCATATGTGTTATTTGGAGTCGACATACTGCTGCCTTTTTGCCACGACCGTCATGACCGTCAATTCAATGAGCAAACGAACGTTACACAAAACATGAATCATGATTGTTGCAGTCTCCGAGGTAACAACGCAACCGACAAACAGTTTGTTTTTTCGTCTTGACTACATAGTACGGCGACTTGATGAGCCTATTGCGATTGTGTGGCAGTGAAAACGAAACACTTCTCAGGGTGGCTTGACAGTGAGAACTAACGGTGACCAATGCCAAGCCTGGTCTAGGATATGCTGAAAAACTTTGCCGAGGACCGCAAAGTGATCAGATGCTTGTAAAAAAAATATACGCGTAGTAAGTTAGGTCAACAATTTAGATTTTATTATTGATGTTATTCCTTTACATGTTAAATGTTAAGCACCATCACACGATCTGCACGTAATAACTTTTGTCACAAGTGTCGGATCACTTTACGATCTTAGGCAAAGTTGTTTGGCATATCCTAGGCTAAACTTCAACGTCACTATTTTCTTAATGTTAGATCGTTTCAGACAAAAATCTTCAAATTATGAGAAAAGTGCTAAAAAGCACGTTTTCCCATACTAAATTTCATACAAATTTCAATCGCATTACGGAATACGAAGACGCAATCAATTGCTTCCAAATTTTGCACAGTTGATTTGGACGCCAAAAGGAAGCGAAAAAGCCTTGTTCCAAAAAATCGACTTTGTTGACCCAGTCTAACGTACTATTTTTCATTACACCGACAAAGCTCCCAGTCTACATACGATCGCATATGATGCTATGCAACGCCAAAGTGGAGGCGATATTCGCACACTTTACACGCGGTTAGATGGAAGCATGTACGCATAGGGCCACTTTAGCGTCCTATTCAACATCATATAAGGCTGTGTGTTAACTGTTTGACACTTCTCAGGTCATTTAGACAGGCCACACACATGCTCGAAAAAGACAGATCATATATTCTACTTTATCGATCTTGTTGCCGTCATTTTCATGCTAATTCAGTATTAATTCAATTGTTTAAAACGATAGAGTAACAACAGACCTTATGGTTTATGATGGAAAATTGTATTGCATGTATTGTAAATGTCAATAGAAACTGGGTTGTTATGTATATTTACCATAAAAAAATTCAAATTTTCTGGAGCAAATTCAAGTCAACTATCATTCAATTTATGGTGTTTTATTATTGAAATGTGACCGTTGATACATCTGTGGTGGTTAGTTCAGAGATGAGAGTAGCAACTATTGCGTTGCTGACAAGCACACTGACTCGAGGCATGACACGCGCGTTTACCATTTCATTTTTAAAGTAGCAAACACCGGGTTCACAAGGCTTCCTAGACAGAACATCCCCTTACGAAAGTAAGGTTATTGAACTAAGGCTACTTGGGCTGTACCATTTTGCATCAATCTGCAAAGATTGATTGTTACTGTTCTTTTATGCTAAGGGTTGATCTGAAGTATCCTAACCGTATACTATAATTACTACCCAAACTAGGCCAGATTAAACTCTTTGCAATCACAGTAGAGCAAAGGACAGCAACAATAAAACCTCAAGCTTATGATTAAAGAAGAGCAGCAGATTGTTTCGAAGAAACACAAGGACCACTGCGCCATTGCTCCGGGTAAGGGCAAATACCCCACAGGCCATTCATCCCTTGGCACGGTAAGCATATAGCCGTATCACACCATAAATTAGGGGTCACCTGTTAGTGCATTCTTACCACCGGAACCGGCGGTCCGTAGTGTGATTCTTAGCTTATTGAGAGTATCGTTACTGTCATTACACAGCTATCTAGGCTGATTGAGAAAAAAGTTAACATTGACGAGGGGCCGTTCATTAGGAGGAGGTTTTCTAGCCAAAGTCTACGATCCATACAAATTTCAAAATTTTTCTATGAACAAAAGTCTATAGGAGGGGAAGGCTGAAATGACCAAAATTTGGTTTACGTGGCTTATAAACAGCCCCTGATCAACTTCATACGGGCTCGAATAGCCTGGAACATAGACATGCTTGGTACATAATTGAAACAGAAGAGAAGGGAAGAATAACTGCTGAGTGGTTCACTTATCACTTCGTCTTCCAAACACTGTGGATACTTCACAGCTATCTGTAGGCTGATTGGGAAAAAAAGTTGAAGGTGGTCTACCAATTTTTGTCCCGCCAACCTAAACATAAGAAGAGCTTCCAGATGATCATATCTGAGGTCCGAAGTTCGCCTAATCCTTCAGCATCAGGTTTGGACCTGGGAATTTACCTACGCCAAGGGATTTTGCAATCTCCGCAAGTTTATCATCGGTTATTCTTACCTCAAATCGCCAGCTCCTACGGTCCTACGAAACGAGGCAAAGGACTTCCAAACTAACAATGCAATGATAGCTGAATAACGGCTAACTCAGATACAATTTTCAAAATCAAGTATAGCAAGATGGACCAACCAGTGGTCTTAGCCAGTCGTCAAGACAAGTTCAAAGAAAAAAAAAAAAAATCAAGTATAAAAGTGGTTCATTCGTTTGTTTTACAGCAATAATGTTTGTTGTGTAGGATCATGACACGGAAAAAGTCCCTCGAATATCCTTCTTAACATCTTTGGAGAATGCTCTTTAAGATTTATTACACTCCTTGTGTTGGCCATCACGATACTGTATGCATAACCCCAGGATTCACATTGGTACTCAAAGCAGGCCTTTCTACTTACTTAAATATCTCGGTCTTTAGATCAACCTTGACAGCGCCGAAAGCCACCCGTCGCTAATTCCGCTCATCATCAGTACGTGCTCGTTGCATTCACCTCCTAGTCCATTGGCAGGTGTGGCGCAGGGTTGCAACCGACAGTATGCCGGAGGTCTCACATTCCTGGGGTTGACTTGCCTAGACGTGATCGCGTTGTATGCACGCGAGAGCATTTTACGCACCATCTACCCTCCAGTTCGAGCTACCCAAAAAGAAATAATATAACTGAACAACAATTTCTTAAACTGCACCCGAGCAGAGGAGAATAGCAAGTTAATAACTACGAAATCACATAACCTGTTTTTATATCTTGTTTTGTTATTATTAAATTATCAAGGCATAGTTTGCCATAACAAATTGTGTTGGACAATCTTATTTTGTTATATTCAAGCTATTGATATACATTAACTAAATTACATTTAAATAAAATGTTTTGTTGGAGTACAAGTTTAGTTATTGTTGTACTATTGATCAACTTATCAGCAATAGCACAACAGTAACAAGTTTTGAAATCACAGCAACAATTCGACAATTATGACCTGTCCCTTTGTATTGATCCATTTTTTTATTCAGTTAAAAAGGAAATTCCTGAACGACTCCTTTTAAGAACTCCCTAAATAATTTTTGGATAAGCACTTGGAAGTTCTGGAGGAACTCTTCAATAAATCCCTGGCGCAATTTTCTTAAAAATTCAGAAATTCATTCTTCTGAGCAATTATTAGGATTCTTGGCAGAATCTTTTGAAAAAAACTCCTGGAGAATCCTTCGGAAAAACTCATGGTGAAATCTTTAAAGAAATTTTCAGAGAAATCTTAAGATGAACTTCAGGACTAATGATCACAGGAAATTTTGAAGAAACTCTTGAAGGGATTCTATGCAGGATTCTGGAGGAATTTCCAGAGGAGCCTGTGAAAGTCTATGAAAGATTCCGTCAAAGAACTGTCGGAGAAATTTCTGGAAGATTTTTATAGTCAAAAAAGGAGTTTTTGACGGAATCCTTAGAGAAATAAATAGATGAATTTTAGAAAAAAAAATGTTGCAAAATTTTTTGATGAAAGTCCTGTAGGAATCATCAGAGGAAGTTCAGGAGAAATTACAGAAAAAATTTTGGAGGAATTCTTGTAGAATCCAGGAGGAATATTCGACATTATTCTTGAATCCAGGAAAAAATCGGAGGAATTGAAACAATCTTTCCAGGAAAATTGTAATAATCTGTACAATATTTCCAATATCCCAAAAATTCTCTGCAAAACTGTTGAGCATTCTAAAAATTCTTCAGTTTCTATGCTGAAAAAAAAAAACAAAGGTCACACGTGCTCCGAAAACAATTAAAGTATAACAGTTTCTAAATTACAGGTGGAAATCGAAGCTCGTCGTATTTGATAATATAGAAATTACTAAAATTCAATTATCTTGCGACTACAAATCTCTTAGAATGAATTAAAAGCTGAATATAGTATTTTTCGATCATTTGAAAATATTTTTACGTCAGAGTGATGAACCTCATGTTATTGGCGGGTTTGTGAGACAAAGCAAATAGTTTTATATAATACGTATTACAACTTATTTAGTAACGCGTTTGATATCACAGCAAATTCTGCTCTCCGATTATTATCAATAACATATAAATATCAAAGTTTGTTATTGAAATATTTTCCGAATTCACTGTTATTAAGTTGTTATTGAAACTAACAAAACAAGTTATTGAAATGGTTTTAAAGGAACATTTTTTTTTTTGTTATGGAATTTGTTATTATGCCGCTTATGACAGACAAGTTTATAACACAATATGTTATGGTAATAATTTAAAAATAATCGATTTTATTATTCAGTTATTTTGCCCAAATAACACAGCTCCTTATGCTGTTGTTATTCCTTTCTGCTCGGGCAGTTCGCTTAACAGTTGTTTGTTCAACTCTTATACAGCTGAAATGTTCTTTGATAGTTGATAAGGACTACTACTTTTTTATCATTTAGCTTCTTCATTAGGAGCAGGGAAAAGTCCCTGGGATTGGAATGTCCATTTGAATCTCCCAGAGGCATGAAACCTCATTTTCTTTTAAAAAATACACACTTAGAAATCTGAAATTTGCACGAAACAGAATCACCAAAGAACGTAAACATTCCCAAGACTGAATCACAAACTGGACTCAATTTTACGCACATCGTGCAAGTGCTGGTTGGTTGCGTTAGATGTCAACAAATCCATTTCACTAGAAACGTAGAATCAGTATCATATTCATCAGTCACCTTCTAGCTCGGTGAAATAGCCGAGACGTAAGACATCGTCGGTTTCCTGCAATAGGGGCATCCCGAGCAGAAGGAAATAACAAATCCATAATAAAATGTGTTATTTTGGCAAAATAACTGAGCAATGGAATCAGTTATTTTCATGTTATTAGCATAATATATCATGTTTTAAACTTGTCTGTCATAAGCGGCAAAATAACAAAAATCATAACGAAAGAATGTTCCCGGCAGACCAATTTGATAACATGTTTTGTTGGTTTCAATAACAACTTAATAATAATCAAAATAAAAATATTTCAATAACATATTTTGAATTTTCGAAGTTATTGATAATAATTAAAAACAAAATTAGTTATGATTACAATAATGATAACCACGTATTCATTATTAATCATTAAGTCAACAAAATTTCTTCGATATACCTGATATATAATAATGTACCTTATGTTTAATATTAGGTATGGTAAATGCCACGAGGGAGATAGAGTGCCCCCCTCTCCCCATAATCGACCCATTTTTTTTTGCATTTCCCCAGAAGACTAGTCTGAAGTTTATGGTATTTTTCTAAGAAACCTTTCAATAAGTTCCTCCTGGAATTTTACCACTGATCGAAAACATCTTGTAAAATGGTCCGTTGGCGTTGTTGAAACCGTGAAATCATGTTCTTTTTTGGATACAGTTCGCTCATCTCCGCTGATCAATGTTAATTCTATTATCTATAACACTAAAATATTAAGCTGAGAAGCTGGTGTGCTACCAATTAGGATGTAAGGCCAAAGACAAGAGGATGGTGAACAGATGAGAGATTATACATAAGCTCTCCGTCACGGAATGCTGAAAACTATGTGAATTCAATGATGTAGTTTTGATTTTAAAACTTGTTATCGTTGTGGTATTGATGATTGAATATTTATGCACACTCTATAGCTCAATAATAACTAAATTTGCTTTACAACAAAACAAATTATTTAAATGTTATTTAATGAATGTATACCAATACCGTGCTCATAACAAAATAAGATTGCCCTACAAAAGATGTTATGGAGAAGTAATGCCTTGATAAAATAATGATAACAAACCAAGAAATAAAAACAGGTTACGGTATTTCGTAGCTGTTAATTTGATATTCTCCGCTGCTCGGGATAACTAAAAAAATGTGAATTTTCAGAATAAGCGTTTGAAAATTGGCAATCTTGAAGCACCTCCTGCAAATTCACTTATTTCTCTCATCTTTTGACAAAAGTAAACAAATTTTGAATATTGTATCATCGAAAAGGGCTGAAGGACTATCTGTTTCATGAATTTTCGACTACTATTTTACAACGACTATTGAAAAAGTTGGCTGATTTTGAGTTCTGCCCTTACTGCGGGAAATTGGTGAAAATGCCCGAATCTCGCGTTTCACAACGAATTTTGGAACGGGTCTTTGTGAGATGAAATTTTACATAGTTTTTCATCATTTGCCATCAAAATCTCCGGATCCGCTGTTCAAATCCATGCATGTTAGTATTTTACTTTTAGATGTTTTATCTGTCGAATCGGTTCTAGCGATTGCTAGACGCCAGGAAAAAAAATAAGTTTTGTTTTGAAAGACGTAAATTTACATGTTTTGACCTTTAAATTTGTGTCTTTGAAGTCGCTCGTATATGTCAGGTTCAGGACACTAAAATAGTAAGTAAACACAAACGGATAACCGGATTTTTGGTTTGAATTCGGCACAACCGGCATATCAGTTTAATTTGACTACCCGTGGCAGTTGTTTTTAACCAAAGCTTTGGTTTGTTTCTCTGGTACTTCAATGGTTAATTTCTACAATCATCCGGTTGAAAATGCTATTATGTTGGTTGTTTCGTTCTGACAGTAGAGGATATTAACGATTTTGTTTATTGTTTCAACTGCCATTTGCCGTTTGTTTTTAACAGACTTCGGTTTGTTTTTAACAAACATCGGTTTGTTTTCTATCTCCATTTATCATGTAAAATAAACCAACCCATTAGTTGAAACTACTAACCCCTCCGATCGAAACCGCCGCCCTCTTACCCCGCAAAACCACCCTTCCTTTTCGGTGACAAAAGAAGTTTTCTAAAAAAAACTGTAAAATGCACAAACATATTTATTTTCCCGAACGTAATACTATACTTTAAACGCAACGAGAATCTTGGCACATGTAGAAATAAAATTCAGTAGATTGGCAAACCAAATATTTCTATCCGGGGATCAGGGCCAAGATTCGAACCCATCATTGCACGTAGGTACTGCTAATCTGAAAATTCAATTATATTCAAAACTCACAAGACACACATCTAATGTTGAAATAATTAAACTTACCAGGCGTTCTAGTACGTTCTAAAGTATATAAAACATGATATAAAACATGAAAAAGATTTTCCAAAACTAAACTGATCGAGCACTTATCAGACTTTGCAAAATGAGGTTTGTGGAATGAGGAAAAAAAAGAACGAAAAACGATTCAATATTTTGGTTTGGTTCAAACTTACATGTTTGTTGTTTTTTCGTTAACCGGAATATCGGTTTGTTTTAATCGCAGGGATGGTAGAATCAAACTAATATTTTGATTTGTAGATCCCGGTTGAATCAACCTATGATTTAGTAAATATAAACGGTTGCATTCCGGTAAAAATGACAAATAGTTGTTTAAAGTAACTGGCGTCATTTGTTATTATTAAAGAGACAGCTGGCAGTAGAAACAACAAATTTTCCAGTTTGCATCGAACCAAAATATTGGTGTAAAAACAACAAATGTTCGATTTGAAACTACTATTTTATTGGATTGTGAATCAACAAACGTGTTTGTTGCTTCAAACTGCACTGTTTCCTCTTCGTGTAGGTGTGTACATTACAATGGCACTTCCAGCGAGAATGATATTTTATGAAGGAAGTGCATAAGTTACTACAATTCAATTACAGAAAAATATATTAAATTCATTTGTGAGGTGACGATGACTGGTGCACAGCAAATAGTTTTGTAATATTCAGGCACGTATTTTTTGGCGACGTATCCAATTTCCAATGTAATTTCACTCGGTAACATGGTTTTCCAACAACTATCACACTCACCATGTACACCCTAGTTGGCCCCGGAAAGTGTCAACAAACCCATTCCAGCAGATCATATAAATTAACCACATATCTAACTCGGTGAAATAGCCGAGAGGTAAGGGACATGCCTCACAATCAACGGATCAGTGTACGAATACATACCAATATTTTTCTTATATATGATTCATCTACCGATTCGGTTCTAGCGATTGCTAAACCCACTTCCAAGCTGCGGCGGCTTATTTGCTGCGTGGAAAGAATGTATATCACTTTTACGACTTGACTGATGTGCAGCGAAAGTGATGTGATATCACAATTTTTTTTTGCTGTGTGGGAACGGTGAAGAAATACGGCTGAAGGGTTATTCAATCTCTTCGGCTGGCAGATGAGCCCCTTTCGGACGCGCGTGTGGTCTGGAAGAGCTGAACTATCCTTTCGGCCGACGCATGAGCTGACCATGGACGGTTGTCCTACAGCGCAGCGAAATGGAGTTGCAGCAAGATGGAAGTCAGTTTCGGCGGTACTTTCCGCACTTCGTGGAAGCCAGTAGCATTGTTTTTTTTTTCGCAAGCCCAGAACTACAAAAACTAACGTCAATGATTCACTCCGCTCGTTCAGTCTAAAAGTACTTTTGGTGCCTACCGATAATAGTCAGGTCGACATCTAGCTTGGCCTGTGCTTCTAGCTGGATCTTAACTCACTAGTTTGTAAAACCATTCCACGGCCCGGACATTAAAGTTACTCGCTATTACCAACGGCCTTCGCTCTGTCATCTCGGGTGTCAAACTGACTGCTCGATTGATCACCGCGGAGGCGCATTGCAGCATAGAAGACCTCGTTTACCTGAGCGAACACAAAGCCCTAGTTAGAAGTAGACACCTCGTCCTGGACGGGGTATTTCCCTCGTCCATATCACCGCCATTTTTCCGGACCCAATCGCCGCCCAACTGCCGTAATCGGCGAGTACTCGGTATGGGTCCGCTATGATGGCAATATCCATCTCCCACTCAGTGACTGCCTGGCAGATCAGTTGCTGGGCTATGTCATATGTAGTGCAGTGGTTCAGGTTCAGCTGCATTACCTATACTGTGACTTGTCAGCTGTGGCTCTTCTGAAGGCCGGGCACCTTGGACCTCCCGTTGGGTGCTTCCAGTTCGCGGATTTTCCGGAACAAATCAAGCACATGCAATACCTATACAAGTATGCAATACAATGTGTCCAGGTTCAAGACACTTTTGATGCAAGCATGCGATATCCCGTGTATCGTCAGTTTGCATACCGCTCAGCCAAGCTTGTGGAGGGGAAGGGGTTTTGGAGGGTTAAACCTCTCCCATTACAAAAATCTCATATACTAAGCAGCCTTCCACATTTTGCCAAAATTATGAATAATCTCTCCTTTGTCATCTTTTTTGTACACGGACCCGTGACCAGCTTTTCCTGAGCTTCCCTGCTTAAACGGATACAAAGCGATCCGGCAACCGATGCAGTATACTTTAGATATGTAGAGATAACTAATCTCAAGTTCCTACATGCATCTCTGGTAGTTACTTCATGAATGGAGGTTAGCGACGATTACGTTGTTGACAAGCACATATGCTCGAGGCATGACACGCGAGTTTCTCTTTTCTTACATACTGAAAGTAGCAAACAACGAGTTAACAAGATAATTTTGATAAAAGTTCCCCTTATAAGAGTAAGCCTATAGAAATCGATCGTTGCTGATAAAATAAGTAACAAACTGTTAGATAATGAAGCATTATGGCGCACACAAGTATGAGTATGATAGAAGTAAAATTAGACATGAAGACCATGTATGAAGGAATGCAATAAAACACTTGAATTCTATGTTTAGCTTCCCAAAATAGAGCCGGAACCAAGCCTTGAACAATGAAAGCATCTCAGAAATCACGTACTACCATTGCAAAAAAAAAAATAAAGAAATGACTGGCTTGCCATAATGGGTTCGGATAAGGTTCAATATCCTTTATTTCTTGCGCGCTTGATTTCACCGGCATCCATCATTGCTGCTGCCCCCCTCCACAATATTTCTAACGAGTTCTTGGTGTCTGCCTATGAAGCAAACCATCGAGCAGCTTCACTGGTATCTACCGAGAACGGCTACGTTGTGTTGGCTTGCTCGTTGCTGCTGTTGGTGCTCAATTTAGAACCGGGATGACTGTTTATGCCCAACTATCGCCTTTTATCCCACCATTTATTTATGAATATGAAAAGTGTTGCGGTACGAAAATAGCCTGCCTCTTGAAAGGATCCCGATTGCCTTTATTCGTCGAGCGAGACTCAAAGACCCTCTGCAGATCAACGAACCAACGAACGGTGAAAATCTAAATGTTTCTTTTTTCCTGCATTTTCCTCCGTATTAAGATAAATAGCGGTGATCACGAAAAAATCATGTATAAATTATGAAATTACCTCCACCCGGCTCAGGTTGAGTGTTCTCGCGTGAGTCTTCCGCGTGGAAGAAAAGCTGCCGATATGTTAGAGGTGACCGCACCTTCCCATCAGTCGCCTTTCAACAGTTTTGCATTCTTCGTCTGTTGTGTTTGGCAGGAATCTTCGCGCTATTTGTGCGATTATCGTTCTGTGTACCTGGTAGCCCAAGCTGCTGCCGAGCGAAGAACGGTCAATTAAGCACACTCTTCTCTCGGTCATTGCAACACAACGCAACGGTGACTGGCGGGGAGATTTGCCGCATCAGCTGTTGTCTAATTGTTGTATGCTGGGAAAAGGTGCAACGCCTTGTTGGGAACTCAAGTAAGTGGCTGGCCGGCCGGCACCTGGTGTAGAGCTTGCTCGTGCCAAAGTCATTGATCTTGGTGCTGTCCGTGATGCGGCGAGTTTGTGTCACATTTCGTTCCTAACGGATAAAAGGTGCCATGTGAAATTGTGCCCTCTAGCGTGCAGCATGTTAAAGGCCAATTATAACAGGTCAAGAATATGAACAAATTGTGATGTTGCGACCTCGGGAGTCAGTGGCTCATCAGCATAGGCTTTGTTGCCAAGCAATTTAGAGTGAGCAACCGAATCATTCACCCTAGACGCAACTAGCAGATAGATGGCGGTGAAAATGCTACCATGAGACCATATGATGATACCAATTGCATATCTCGTTTTCAAATTCAACTCTCCGGGGACGACGATTCAACGTGGAATTCTAATACACCGGCGGTTCCAGGTCGATGTAGATTGTCCGTGGTTTCGTTAAGTATGAATGCCCGTAAATATTAATGGCTACCAAATGGAAGGATACGGGTCCGAGACGTACGGAGACGACGCCACGGTTTAAAGTGTTATTAAGATAAATTGTCCACTCGTCAGACGGAGAGCACAGCATTCAAATCGGCATGATGTCACGCAACACTTCCATCACCGTTGTACACCGTTGCGCCTGGATTCGTTGTTGTTGAGTGCTGGAAGAAAGTAAAAAAATAATATATGTCATATCCATTTGAGCGGGCGGATATGAGCTTCGGGCTGTTCGGATATGGCAAACGTTTTACTGTTCATATGCGATTTGTACTTACTTCTGCCGAGACGAGATGAGATATCGCGTCTTGTTTATTGCATGTTGTGAAGACGCTTTTAAGTTTTATGATACCAAACGAGGTATTAATATTTCATGCCCGCTTTCGCACAAACATTTTTCCCCCTTCAATTTTGTTGATTTGAACACCAAAGCCAAAATTGTGCGTTGAAAGATATGAGTGAACTTTAATTATCTAAGCAGTGTTGTGCAACGGCGCTATGAAATGATGGTTATTATGTTTGTATGTAGGTATTCATCAGAAAAAAAAATCAAGTGAAAATGTGTGGTCGTTGTTATATAGGGGAACTTACGTATTTTCGGCAGTTTTGTTCTCTTCGTCATGGGGTGTTTTTTGAAACCTGTAGGTCTCAGAGTTGGCCTCAAATCCTTCCCAACCAAGCAGAGTTATGTGCCCAAATTTCAGGCAATTCGACTCACAAAAACCTCCCATGACGAAGAGAACAAACCTGCCGATAATACCCTTCGTCACCCTACTTTTTTATAATAGTAAGTAATACTCCGTAACTCTATGAGCCATGCACTTCAATTCTCTAACGGGAATCCTAGATGTTTTCATTTAAAAACGTATGTACTAATTTATATAAACAATACGTTGGAAATAACCAGGATTTGATGTTGCTGTGAGTTATTTTTAACTTGCTTTACAAACACCGCGTGATCTCGTATATTTCCATTTTATAATTGAATATACCCAACAAAACAGATATGTACCCGCTCCAAACGTTTCATAAACCATCTCGAAGCATTTTATTTCGTCGAAAAACCTAAAGCCGCACAATTTGCACTGCCAGCACAGCGATTACGGAAAACACGATAACAAATGGTGGAAACGTGCCGGACCAGAATCTGCTCCTCTATTCCGGTTTGATAAACATATGCAATAAAACCGCCCTTGGTGTTCTCTCTTTCATTTTTTCGCACCGGGCGACTGGGCTGGGCAGGCGAGGACCTTCTCCACATTCTCGCACCCATCCTGGAAACGTTCAATTTAAATCACCCGGTGGATACGTGTGAGTGCGTTCCAGGAGGTGGAAAGGTAAATTTAATGGCCACATCAACCAGCTCGACCAGTTGTAGGAGAAACACCAGCGGAATTCTAGATTCTACTTTATGAACCTTTAAAATACACTAAATGTAAAAAAGACAGTTAAAACAGGGGCTTTTCAAGTTATATTTACAAATGGGAAGCTCATCAACTTAAAAAGAACGCCCGCTTTGAAATCTTCAAAGAAATCATTAGTCGTCAGTTATCATTAGTCAAGAACCAATATCTAAAACAAAAATGAAATGTAAAACCTAGATTAATCCACCTACTGGTGGTAGTGCCTTTCTCGTCGAATATGTACTCATGATTTTTTCATCGACTGAAGTCAAAGTGTTCCTGAAAGCAAGATTTTTTTCCCAAAACGATTTAAAAAACCTATTGGAGCACATATTCTTGACAAATTCCGAGTTCAATGCATAGGCAGAGCTGAAAAATGTCAGATCGCTTAGTTAACCGCATGACCACCTTGACTATCACTCTGGAGGCCGATTACTTTGCGGTCTTACACAAAGTTTTGTTTATGCACAGCAAGTGAAATTCCTCATACTCAATCCCATTCAAATTTCAACTACATTACAGACCGCGAGGGTGTAACCAGTTGCATCAAAATTTTACACAGTTATTTTAAACGCAAAAAAAAGATTAAAAAAAAACTTTGTTTGGAGTTGTTGCGATTGAATTTTAATGCGTTGAACCATCCTACTGTATAGTTACACCTAAGAAATCTGAAAATGTGTGATTTGATTAGATTGCTTTAGTTTTGTCAAGATTTGGATCTCTTATATTGCATCGGTTTTGTTCACTTTCGTATTTCCGGCGAACAACCCAACGCTGGTTCTACAACACTAGCGGTAGCCAGTATTGTGGTATGAGCTTATTTTGTTGCAAACCGGTCATCAGGTTATCAAAACAGCCGTAGTTTGATGTGTCGCACAGGTTTGGTTTACTTTTACATTTGGTCACTTCCAGTGGGATACCCGGAACTGGATCCGGAACACTGCCAGCGGTTTCAAATACAGTCGGAGACTTTTTTTCATTTGGCTATCGAAAAAGGTTGGTTCATTTTTATATTTGGCCATTTTCTGCAGGACACCCGGAACCAATTCTGGAACACTGCCGGTTATTTTGAATGTGGTCTAAGCCTATTTTCTTGCTATCCATTCATTAGGTTATCGCAAAAGCCGCGATGTATCGCATGGGTACCGTAAACCGGGGTCAAATTGATCTCCGGGTCGAAATTGATCAGACGTTTATCCGTTAGATAAGGTATGTTTTAAATGGTTTTCTCGCATTTATCGTCTAGTATAGGATTCCTACATCACGATACTTGGAAGGAAACTATGTAAAGTATGCTTAATCTATCTGAAAAACGTCTGATCAATTTCGACCTGGAGATCAATTTGACCCCGGTTTACGGTACGGTTCACTTAATATTTGGCCAATTCAGGTGCGGCACGCAGAGCTGGTTCCGCAACCCTATCGGTTGTCCAAAATATGGTCTGAGACTATTTTCTTACTATTTGTTCATTAGCTTTCCCAAAAAGCTGCTATTTGATATGTTGCTTGCATGGGTGTAGTTCATTTTTACATTTGACCAATTCCGACGGAATTGACGGAATTCCGGTTCCGGAACACTGTCGGTTCAGATATGGTATGAGATTATTTTCCTTCTTACCGTTCATCAGGTTATCAGAAAAGCCGCGATTTGATGTATCACATGCATAGGTTTGGTGCACTTTCATTTTTTGCCACTTTCGACGGGACACTCGGAACCGGAACACTACCGGTTCAGATATGGTCTGCGAATATTTTCCTGCTTACTGTTCATCAGGTTATTGAAAATGTCGTAGTTTGGTGTATCGCATGCATGGGTTTGTTGCATTTTCATATCTGATCTCTTTCTGGGGTACCGGTTTGGAACACCTAAATAGCCATAACTTCGGAATGGCTGGACTGATCCGAACCATTTTCAATAGGGAACAATGGGACCAGATTTCCCGTCGAATGAACCATCGGATATTGAAATCGATTGAGATTTACTGCCAAAAAGTGACATGAGTTTGTTTGTGACACACATACATACATACACACATACACACACATACACATCCGGACCTTCTATTAAAAATTCATTTTTGAACATATACACCCAAAACAAGAAAAGCTACCAAAAATTGAGATATGCCTTTTCTACCAATTTATGTATTAAAAACGTACCGAAAATGTGATAAATCATAATCCATTAGTTGTATTAAGATGCGCTACACGGTTCCACAGGTT
The DNA here is from genome assembly GCF_035046485.1 of Aedes albopictus. Lineage (NCBI taxonomy): Eukaryota > Metazoa > Arthropoda > Insecta > Diptera > Culicidae > Aedes > Aedes albopictus. The sequence goes on from NC_085138.1 coordinate 266,919,478, forward strand.
CCATACCTCTACACACAAACACTTCTATTCAAACCCGAGAAGTTGAACCGGGTTGCGTCTAAAAATAACTTACGCTTCGCTGCTGAGCTTCGCGTCCTATTGTCTACTAGGAATGTTCCACATGCAAACAGCACACTGCTGGATGCGGGCTTTTCAGTGCACAATGGGTCAAGAGTCGTATATACGAAGACAAAAATGTTTCTGCCAAGTTCTGTCACTTGTTTGCATTATTGTGAAATGAGTACGGTCACTCGAGTGTGGCTTATCCAAAAATCTGCTGATTAATTATTCTCTATACAGTTTAAAAATGTTCTACAAAGTTGTAGCAAATATGCAAAAAAAAAATGTTGTAAATTAATTGAAGCATGCAACTTTTATTACTTATTTTGAATACCGTCAAGGCGCCATTCACCATGGAGGCTCCATTCACCGTGTGCCTTCGAATATATTTTCATTATTTCCATATTAGGATTGAATGATATGACAATTTCCCTTAGGGAAATTGTCATATCATTCAATCATAATATGGAAATAATGAAAAAATATTCGAAGGCACACGGTGAATGGAGCCCCCATGGTGAATGGCGCCTTGACGGTATATTCAGCAAGCTGTAACTTTTTCTAAAGTACACCAAATATTTTCAAATTTTACCTGCCAGTTGCACAACTAGTTAGCTATAAACGGTACAAATTTGGTCTCGATTGGATAACTTTACATGAAGTTGGAGGAACTCTAGTAAAGTAATTCATATTTGAGTGTTCTTCGTAAAATTGATATATCTCTGGATTAAGTGAACCGAATGAAATGATGTGTCGCACATTTATGACTAATACATAACTCTTTGAAAAACCTTTGACTTGACTAAAACACGTGCGAAGTAAACAAATTTACAGCTTTTGATTACTTTACGAAACAAATCAATCATTTGAATGATTTTGCAATGTGTACCGCCTAGTGACGAAATTTCAAAACAAGTGGACCATCAACTGTAAGCCCTTGACTAACTGAATAACATTGACGAAGACACCAACTTTCTAAATGGTGAGAGTCATGAGCTATAAGAAATTTAAAATTTGCTTGACCTCTGGCGCCGCTTATTGGTGGAATTTACAATTAAACGATCCATCACCATCCATCATGAAATCGTAAATAAAATTATTAGAAAGATGATTGTTGAATCAGTTTTACCAGATGAACCAGCTTAACATAACAATAATGGGGAATAGGGTCAACAATTAAAAATAATCTTTCTAAAACACAATATGTATCTTAAACTTAAAGTTTAAGCTTAGCCAGTTTTGTCTTCGTAAATACGGCTTTAAGCCCATTGTGCAGTGTGGCAGCTGTATCACTTCCATCACCAAGCCACGTTTGTGTTGTTAATTATGGCTTTCAGCCTCTCGTCTATCCATGTGCAGTTGTAGCCCTGCTCGTTAGAGCGCAGGGTACTGTGTATCACCATTATAGTGTCTCAGTTCGATTCCCGCCGCCGACTTTATATTTTTTAAATATTTTTTGGTAATTGATGCCGCCGCTGCTGCCATGCTAGTCTAAAAATAGAACAAATAATGAGAAACCAGTGCGACAGAGCACACGCACACATGCGAAATTTTCATTTTCCAGATTATAGGAAGCCAAAACAATTTTTGGTATACTGCCACCTACCAATTTTTGTATTTGCAAAGCCTTAACACAATATTTGTATATGTTTCATACCGCATTATAATAGAATCTGCCAATCTCCGGTTGCGTGTAGTCTTTCCAGTACACTTATTGTACGAGAAAGGCAAAAATAGGAAGTCTATGGTATATTTAAAAAAACCAAGAAAACCCGGGAAGAATTAATTAGGAGGACTATATTAAAGAATCCTGGGAGGAATTCTTAAAGTAATGGAAGCTCTGAAAAATTATATTGCAGCTATTAATCCCTTAACCTATAGGAATCCCTAAAAGAATCTTGGAATAATCTCAGAAAGAATTCCAAAATGAGTCTTCAAATATAGGATAAATCGCCAATTGTTGCACACCTTAAAAACTCGCCAATTGTTGCACACCCCATAAGAAAAGCATTGAGTGTGCAACAATTGGCGAGTTTTCAAGCCGTGCAATAATTGTCGATTTATCCTTCTGGGAAAATCACTGAAACAATCTCGGAAAGGGCCTCTGGAAGAATCCTGTAGGAATCTCAGTAGAATATCCAGGAAGGCATCCTTAAAAGAATTTGTGAAGAAATCCTTAGAAGAATCTTTGGTAGTAGGAAACGCGAAGCAATATCGGGAAAAAATCCCAAAGAAAACTCTCGAATAATCAATGATGTAAATATTCATGGAAAAGGTTTCTGATCCCTGAAAGAATCGAGGAGAAATTCTAAAATTTACCTCAGGAGGTATACCTGGAAGAATGCCGAAAGAAACCCTGGGATAAATCAATGAACAAATTTTAGAAGGAATCTTGGGGAAAATTGCTAAATGAATCCTTGAAAGATCCCCGAATAAGTCTCGGCAGGAATCTATAAACCACCACGACCACGTTCTAATCGACGGTAAATTCTTTTCGGATGTAACCAATGTCCGCACATACCGCAGTGCAAATATAGATTCGGATCACTACTTAGTCGCTGTATGCATGCGCTCAAAACTTTCGACAGTTTTCACCACGAGTCGAAGTCGAACGTCGCGACTCAACATCGAGCAGCTGCGTAACGTAGAAGTTTCTCAAGACTAGGCGCAGCAGTTAGCAGTGGCCCTACCAACGGAAGAGTAGGTTGGCGCAGCTACACTTGAAGATGGCTGGAGGGACATCCGATTCACCATAGGTAGTACCTCGGCTACAGCACTAGGCTTCGCGACTCCGAATCACAGAAACGACTGGTACGACGGCGAATGTGAACAGTTGAAAAACGAGAAGAATGCATCATGGGCGAGAATGCTGCAACACCGTAGGAGAGCGAACGAGGCACGTTACAGACAGGCGCGGAACAGACAGAACTCAGTCTTCCGGATGAAGAAGCTCCAGCAGGAAGAACGAGATCGCGAAGCGATGGAAGAGCTGTACTGCGCTAAGGACACACGAAAGTTCTACGAGAAGCTGAACCGCTCGCGCAGAGGCTTCGTGCCAAAAGCCGACATGTGCCGAGATAATTACGGCAATATTCTGACGAGCGAGCGTGAGGTGGTCGAGAGGTGGCGGCAGCATTACGATGAACACCTCAATGGCCGTTGCAAGTACCGAAGGTGGCGTGGTAACAGATTTAGGAGTATGTATTTGATGAAGCACAACTTCAATTTGCAATGTTCCTACTCAAGCGTTCTTGCGCACATTCCTTTAATTACGCTTGAAAAAAAAAACGGTGTTTTAGGGATGGAAGAATGTTAGGACATCGATATAAATTGCAATAAAACGAGATCGTGGAGATAACGATTTCTATAACTCTGGATCCAGTTATGGCGGCATTCTGAGGCACAAAAATACTTTTCATCGTCGCAAAAACTATTCACCTCCGCAAACCCGCGCGGAAGGTCGATCCGTTACAAATTTGGTTGGCTGCGTGGAAATTTCGTCGGTACTCAGATGTTCATCGGATTTCTTTCCACCTGACTGCAATCTCAATGACCCGTGTTTGGGACTCGATAAGGGTGACCGAGCGTCGACGTGTGCGTGCTAATCGAATTCACTAGCCACACTCACAGACCGAACCTGAACCTGAAGCTGGAGTGGTCATCCACTCTCCAGGGGGGCGATTTTTGCATTTTCAGCAAGAGCTAGGATAGGAAACATTGCTGGACGGCGCGGCGGCGCTCATAGGAAACTGGAGGTTGATTGTTTATGATTATCGAAATTGAAATTTAATGCAAATCCGACGCAGTAAATTGCGAGCCTCATTTGTGCAGCGTTAAAATTGTCCAGAGCTAGAGGAGTAAATTATTGCAGATGAGTGGTTGGTCAGCATCAGCAGAGATAGCTTCTGCAGAGGGTGTTCTGAAAGGAAAACCGTGGTGCAAAGAACGAACACGACTCCATGATAGCGTTTCCCGATTGTGATCAATATTGTTAATCAGAGAGGTAGCACGTACCGTGACTAGAGAAACGTGCTCATCATGCACTTTCCAACGGGAAGATGAATGGAATCGAGCCAGAACGTGTAGTCTGCCAGGTGACGGCATCGAACAAAGTGAGGATGGAAACTTAATTTAAAGTTTTATGGAGTCGAAGATAATAATAATTTCAAAGAAGAGTGAACACAATCAGAATACTGAAATTACTTTATGAGCAGAAAATCTACACTAAGTTGATGGTCTATTTATTATCTTTCGTATTGTTGCTTATTTTGTAGTATAAAAATACGCATTCTACTGTAACGTTATAATGTGTTATTTATGTATGTTTTAATTTTCTTCTCTAATTCAGACAAGCGACGATTTATGATTACTCATTTTAATTACCTAATTGTGAATTTTGGTATGGAAAAAAAGCGTAAAGAAACATTGTATTCGTTATAAATAGGAGCAAATGAAAATGTTGTCCTCAAAGGGTTGACAGTTACTGTTTCTGGTAAAAAAAATCGTTTAATGAATTTCCTTGATACCAACGTGAAACACCTGAGGTTTTAAAATACATCACTTATTGTCCAGGTGCATGCAAATCTTATAAAGATATACTACAATCACATGGAAACACGCAAAAATCAATGAGTGGGTTGTCCACATTGAAGTGCAACCGGTCGAGCACTTTATAGAGCACGTGAATAACTCCAAGGGTCAAGCATCGAAGCTGTTTGTTACGCTGTCAGTGTCTTATTTGCGAATGCTGCCCTTCAAGGGCACCGAGTACAAGTGTGGAAACACTATTAACGATAGTGAAATTCACTGAAAGGAACGCCACTACCTGCATACCTACACTACTGTCACTTCAACAACAATAACAACAACAGCCACAGCCGGAATCGCCTCGAGGATTGGATTCCAAAATAGAATTGAATGCTCCCCTTTCCATATCCTGCTTCTCCCCGTTTCCCTAGATCTATTCTCAAGTTACACAATGTGCGCCCGTGCCTATTGGATCGTGTGTTGTTGTAACTATGCTCTGCGCTTCGGTATGCTTTCTCTGCTTTCTTTCTGCATATGGCACTCAGCCAGAGCCCCCGGGGGGAATTGTCTAAAAGAACTCCTACCGAAGCCCGTCCGTGTTCATGTAGGATTCGCGTATGGCGGCTCTGGCTGCAGCTATCGTGTGACTAATGGGCAAGACCCGGTTCAGGGAAATCGGTTTTGCACAGGGGTTTTTCGTTTCAATCGGATAAATGGAATATCTATTGGCAAGTGTTTCTTCATATGGTAAATGGACTATGTCTTTTTGCTTCGGGTTTGCGTTGAATGCCAACTGAGGTGAAGCATGTTTCCCAACTTATCGCAATACATGTAACCATTTTGACAAACCTAGCGTGCAAAAGCATTCAAACAAACGTCTTGAAATCCCGCTTCAACAGTGCACAGTGGGAAAAATCGACCCAAAAAACGGATCTTTTGACTCCGCTGGTTTCGGTACGTGAAGTTGACCATTTCTGACATAAAAAGTACGAGAAATCGATTGGTGCTAATTTCATTCACCGCACGGCGCGGGAAGTGATCCATTTTGCCCCATTTTGCTCTTTTTTCATACAAAAAGAGAATCAAAGTGTACTTTCCAACAACTAACACGACTGTAAATCATTGAAAATAGCTGCAGGTGTAATTTGAGGTTAATAAAAATCATAAACATATATGAAAGATCCTATTAAATGATTATATTGCCCCCTATGCCCCAACAACTACTGGAAATTGTGAATTTTTATTATTATGAATGGATTTTTAATGTTATTGATTTGAATTTCCTTTTTTTTTTGCATAAACAAAAGGCACTAGATCTGTTATCACCAGAATCATCTTGAGTAGTTGTCCAATTTGCTCCATTTTTCCCTATTATCATAGAAAAATGAGATTTAAAATGTATTTATAAGAAACAGATACTGTAATGGAATGATGACAATAATTTTAGTTGCAATTGGAAGCCAGCAGCTATCATGCGCATAAATGAAAGATATTTTTCCTATTTTGCCCTGCATGCCCCTAAAACATAACATTTTTTCTATTGTTTTGTAATGTCACTGGTTGCAATACATGAAGTCCTAGATCATTTTTTATATGTACAAATACGGTTTATCGATAAAGTTTAGAATCATTCAAGGAAGGGTACAAATAGCTGTCCATTTTACCCCAATTTGCCCTGATTGGTTGTCGCCACTTGAATGAATTGATTTCTCCCATTTGCTTCAGTCCGAATGGATGGACTTATGTAGCTGAAACCACTGTAATCGAAAGGACTGTTGAAACATATGACTTTGGAGGGGAATACAGGGTATAATAGGCATTAATCCTAATCTTAATTTGTGGAAAATATGCACAAAACTGATTAAATGAGGCATCTTAAATATATATAATTTGGTGCTTTGAGACGCCCTATTTAATCAGTTTAGCGCATATTTGACATTTTTTTTTAAATGCTTATTATGCCCTTAATTCCCCATCAAAAGCTGAAATTATAAAAAAGTCATATATGTGTCTTTTTGATAACATTGGTTCCAGTACCAATTCTAATAAGGGAAATTAATTTATTCATTACTTGACAAAAATCAGTGCAAATTGATTTATTCATTACATGACAAAAATTAGGGCAAATTGGGGTGAAATGGACTAAATACCGTTCTGAGAATGATTGTTGTATTAATCGATAAACGGCATTTGTGTATATAAAAAATGATCCAGGGCTTGATGTTTTACATCCAGTGACATTACAAAATCATACAAAATATGTTATTATCCAGTAGTTTTAGGGGCATGTAGGGTAAAATAGGGAAAAAATCTTCCATATATGTGCATGATAACTGTTAGCTTCTAATTGCACCTAAAGCTAATTTCAACGTTCCATAGCAGTATTTGTTTTTCATGAATACATTTTAAATCTCATTGTTTCATGAAAATAGGGCAAAATGGGGCAAATTGGACAACTACTGAAAATGATTCTGCTGATAAAGAATCTAGCGCTTTTTGATTATGCCAAACAAATCAACTTCAAGTCAGTAACATTAAAAATCCATTCATAATTAGGAAAAAATGTAAATATCCGACAGTTGTTGGGGCATATGAAGCAAAATAAGCATTTAAAATAATCGTTCATGTATTCTTATGATTCCTCCTCTCCTCTCCTCTTCTTGGCGTAACGTCCTCACTGGGACAAAGCCTGCTTCTCAGCTTAGTGTTCTATGAGCACTTCCACAGTTATTAACTGAGAGCTTCCTCTGCCAATGACCATTTTGCATGTGTATATCGTGTGGCAGGCACGGAGATACTCTATGCCCAAGGAAGTCAAGGAAATTTGCTTTACGAAAAGATCCTGGACCGACCGGGAATCGAACCCATCACCCTCAGCATGGCCATGCTGAATACCCGTGCGTTTACCGCCTCGGCTATATGGGCCCTTATGATTCCTAATAACTTCCAATTAGTTGTTTGAAAGTACATTTAGATTTTCTTTTTGTATGAAAATTGGGCAAAATGGGGCGAAATGGACCACTTCCCGTGCCGTGCGGTGAATAAAAATAGCACCAATCGATTTTTCGTAATTTTTTACGTCAGAAATGGCCAACTTCTCGTACCGAAACCAGCGGCGTTAAAAGATCCGTTTTTTGGGTCGATTTTTCCCACTGTGCAGTGCATCAGAAATGGAAAAAAATAGAATTAGAAATAAATATATCGACAAATATGTCAACACATTTGCTTTCGTCTACTGTAACCAACTTTCTCACTAACTTAAAAAAAACTGCCTTTCAAGTCTGTCCTTAACGGCCTGTCCCAATTTATCTAACATAACCAATAGGTGCTGTTTGTAAACAAAATAAACAACTTGTATATATTTTGCTTATACATTCTTGTAGCTCACCTCGAAAAAAGTCCATTTCTTTTAATGCAAACGTTTGTTTTTCGAGATTTTTCATATTTTTCACGTCTTCTACGAAATTGTTCGGATTACAAAAATACACTAGAAGCTACGCTAGACTATCTTTAAATTTAACTCGTATACAAATATCTTAGAGCAAAAAAGTATGCCTTAAGCACAAACGTCTTGACATCCCGCATCATTAGTGCATTAGAACTGCAGACGCACAAATCTCAAGAAGCAAACTTCAAACAACAGTGCATTTTATTATTCTGTTCTTGATCACTTGTAATTAGCTTAAAATGAGAAGCTCAGGTGCGTTGGTTTTGTTTACGACGAGATTTGTGCCCTCAAAATCGTGAGTAGGTGCCGAAGTCGGCCATTGTGGCGGCCATTTTGGGATTCTAACAAGTCTGTCCTTAAGAAATTCTTCCGTTTGTCAGCAGTGGCGTGGGTTACGTTATGTTATCCAGCTTAGTCCATAATATGAGTAGTTGTCTTGTTAAGATAGAACGAATCATTAGGGTTATTAGCCAATTTTTGAAAAGTTTCGTTTCATTTGTTTTTCCGAGAACGATATTCAGTGATCATCTTGATCCAGTCATTTCTCACACCTGCCATGGAATCGGTATTCCCTTAAATTCCATCTCCTAAGAGAAATCAAAACATTAGATCCGAACTCGAAAACTTAAATGTTCAACATCTGCGTCCCTAGCTCTTCATCATCTTGAACGATTTTCGCTGATTGTTGGACGGTTTACACTGGTAGGGTATGTGCGCCATCAGTAATCTCACGCTCCCATATTCATCCTATTCAAAAACAAACGAATACGACACCAATTAATTCCGTTCTTTTTGTTTTCATGCGCGCCCACTTCTAACAAAAAATACAAAAATAAGAAACAAAACAAACAGCGTTTCAATCCTTTGTTTTTCGTAGGATGAAAATGGGAGCCACATGCTTAATAAGGGAATCAATATCCTAGTTGAAATTTTAATTTATATATATTCACTTTTTAGTTTCATTGAGAAATCAGAAGGGTATCGGAGGGGTTCCCTGGGTTCCAGGGAGCTTCTAAGGCGAATTTCAGGTATGATTCAGAGCAAGTGTTAAACACCTCCCCCCATTATCGACGCTTCATGCACTAGGCGCCTTTTGCCGAAATCGGGAAAAACCCCTCCCTTGGCGCCACTTCTGTGCACGGGCCTGATTCAGAGGCACTTAAAAGTTTTCCAGGGAATTTCTGGAGGGTTCCGAAGGGATTTCCGTTGGATTGAGAGGATCCTCCTTAAATCCACTGAAATCCCCTGGAACGACGCTGAAACACCTAGTATTTCCATGGAATCTCCTGAAATACTCTTAAATCCCCAGAAACACCTCTGCAACGCTCTGAAACCCTCTGTAATATCCTTGAAATTCCTAGAAAATCATTGGAATGCCACAGAAACCCTCTGGATCACCCTTAAAATCTACTGAAATTACCTGGAAAGCCCCTGAAATCCCTTGAAAACCAATGAGCCGTCCTCGAAATCACTCGCAACGCTCCTGAAAATCTCTAGAACGCCACTGAAACCTCTGGAACGCCGCCAAAATACGCTGGAAGGCCTCTAACTCCTGGAACACTCCCACAACGGCCTGTAATACCCTGCAGCTCTTTGAAAACCTCCAGAACGCCCCATGATATCTATTGTATTGCCCCTGAAATCACCACCTCTCCCCACCCCCAGGAACACCTCTAAAGCCCTTGAAATCTCCTGGAATGATCCTGACATCTTGAAAATGCATGTAGCGTCCTTAAAACCCTCTGGAACGCTCCTGAAACCCTTGGAATATCTCAAAAACTCTTTGGAACACCTCTGAAACCCTTTGAAAACTTCTGGAATACTCCTAAAACTCCAAACTTTGAAATGTTCAGGAATATCTCTGAAAGCCCCTGAAAGCCCCCTGAAACCTCCAGTAACGCCCATGAAGCTTTTGGGAACACTCCTAAAGCCCATCGAACACCACCTAGATTCCCTGGAACGACCATAAAATCCTTTCTAATGCCTCTGAAACGCCCTGGAGTATCCCTGAAACCCCTTGAAAATCCCCGGAACGCCCTGAGACCTCTGGGATTATCCTTGAAGCCCCTGGATCACCTCTGAAATCCTCTGCAACGCTTTTGAGAACCCTTGAGATACTGGAATATCCCTGACACACACTACTACTTAAGTAGTAGGCAATTACTACTACTAGTAGTAGGCAATTACTACTATCAATCAGTCTTGAGTACCCAAGTCGGTGCAGAGGCACCTGGAACGCCCCTTAGCATCATTGAAACCTCTGGAACGTTCCTGAAACATTCTGAGATACACCTGAAGTCCCTTGAAATCCAAAAGCTATATTTTCCAAATACTGGCGTGAGTGGACAAATTATCCACTCACGCCCGTATTTATACACATTTATTTGCTTAACAATTAATTAAAACAAGACATAACACAGCGCAACATTTTTTTGTCTCAAGAGCAAACTTATGTGTCTTCGAAGGATTTTGGGCCGCTGAATCCGAATCTGGGCTCAGATTTGCTTCAACACGTCACAATTTTGCGTTATACCTCAATTTATAGGGCAAAATATGCGATTTTGGACTTTTTTGACTGCAAGCCATTAAGCATGGACATATTTTTTTTTCAGCAATCAAAAGGTTAGGTCAATTAACATCTAAATCCAAGCTTGCTATTTGATGAAAACATTCGCGAAATGATGCGATTTGCTTTCAACAACGAATACGTTTTCACCCATCCTCGCTTTATTCAATCAACCTACCATACGAGTAGCACACGAACGGACTCAACACTGCTCAGCATGTTGACTCTTCCTTTTCGCCGTTGAGCCGTTGCGTTCTAGCCAAGCATCTCTTTTCATCGCTTTCGATGCTTTTCGACAGCTTATCGCGAAGCATCGTTGGCTGGAAACTTTATTAGTATGGTATCGGTACATGCGAATGTTGCTTCTGTGTGCGTGTCGAGCGTTCGTACCGTAGCTTCGCAAACCAACCTATTCGGTATGGTTCGGCTGTTCGGGCGAGCGTGTGGCGGCACAGTCAGATGTGTGCAAAATCGTTTGTGATTTACATCATGTTCGTTTTGCCACCTCTTTGCTGCTGGTCATCGCTGATCAGTGCACAGTTCAATCGTACGCGATATATATACAGTTGATGAGTTGTGATGAGCACTAGTGAGGTGATCATTTGCATCATTGTCTAAATCAACGACTCATGCAAAATATTTCATTTTACCCAATCAAATTTGATAGATTTAAGCATTTTATGTTAGTATGAAAACTTGCATGCAACTTTTAGAGGGTGACTTGTATGGTAAATCGTACTTAACATAAATCGCTTAAAACTATCAAATTCGACTTCGTAAAACGAAATATTTTGCATGAGTCGTTAATTTAGATGTTAATTGACCAATTTATACTCTGGTTGGTTAAAAAAATATGTCCATGCTTAATGGCTTGCAGTCAAAACAGCCCAAAATCGCATATTTTGCCCTATATTGAGGTATAGCTCAAAATTGTGACGTGTTGGAGAAAATCTCAGCCCGGATTCGGATTCAGCGGCCCAAAATCCTTCGGAGACACATAAGTTTGCTCTTGAGACAGTCCAAAGTAAATTTTTGTTACGCTGTGTAATCAATAATACATAGTACGCCACAATACTCGGTTTATGGCTGCCGCCAAGGATGGAAGAAAATCACTTCTAGTGACAAATGATACAGGATACGAACAATCCAAGATTGCCTTTGCTCTTGCAGTAGCATAATACCGACACCCTCGCCCCGTGCTTGTATCATGGGATCACAGGCAATCAAAGCATCTGATGCACGATTTATCATGGGATCATACGTTATCGGATCATGTTACAAGTCGCGATAAATTGTATTCATCACGATTAAAATCACTTATAGACCAATGAACAGAATTCATTATTGAAAGCAATACATTCATTGGTATATCTTGATATTAGAGCAACAAGAATGCACAAAACGTGAATGATTTTCGGCATTTATCATTTCGATTTCATGATAACGATCGCATCATGGCCGCACATGCCTCGCGATTCAATTTTCGCGGAGCGTGGTTTGTTATAATGCTTGACGACAACGTTCTATCGTTGTTGCTATGATCGCGCGATGCGCTTTAACCGCGACACATTCGGGATCTTATCATGATCACTAGATTTCCATCCTTGGCTGCCGCTCTCCAATGTTCCATTTGGTCCGCCCATTGTGAAACTCTGTGCTCCACACCTTCTTGTGCCAACTGGATCGGTAGTAAACACCAGCTTTGCAGGGTTGTTATCCGGCATTCTTGCACCATGCCCTGCCCACCGCATCCTTCCGGCTTTGGCCACCTTCTGGATGCTGGGTTCGCCGTAAAGTGCAGCGAGCTCGTGGTTCATCCTTCTCCGCCACACACTGTTCTCCTGCACACCGCCGAAGATCGTCCTTAGCACGCGTCGCTCGAAAACTCCGAGTGCTTGCAGGTCCTCCTCGAGCATGGTCCATGTCTCGCGTCCGTTGAGGACCACCGGCTTTATTAGCCTTTTGTACACAGTGCTTTTGGTACGTGGGTGAATCTTTTCAGACCGCAGCTTCTTCTGGAGCCCGTAGTAGGCCTGCGCTGATGATGCGCCTCCGAATTTAACGACCCACGTTGTTGACAGCCGTCAGTAAGGATCCCAGATAGATGAAATCCTCCACCACTTTGAAGGTATCCCCGTCTATTGTAACATTACTACCCAGACGGATCCAGTCGTATTCGGTTCCGCCTACCAGCACGTTCTTTGTTTTTGAGGCATTCACCACCAGTCCGACCTTTGCTGCTTCGCGTTTCAGGCGGGTGTATAGCGGCAAATTATATCTGCAAAACGATTGAACGGCTCGTCAAACTTGAACAGATCTTCTACTGCACTGAATGTTCGAATACAAGCAGCATGGTTGTAGAACACCAATAAACATCCGCCATCTTGGCTTTTAGACAGCTATCGGACTCCAGGCATTTTCCTTATACCAAATATATCCATATTACGTAGTTTTAGAGCCTCTCGACACTCCGTTAAAAAGACCATTCACATCGTCTTCAGCCGGAGGCTGCACAGACTGAACACATTACTTACACTAGACAACGGACAACACAGAACGCCCAGTGGCCCAGTGATGAATTTTTCGTTTGACGAAAAGTTTCCACCGACTGGAGCGGGAATCGAACCCACACTCCGAGGTTTACGATACGCCTAGACAACTGCCGCCGCTAAACACGCGGCCTCGAAGCCGACAGTCGCCATTTTAAATTTTGAGCCGGCATCTTGAATTTTGGGCCGACATTGTGAAATTTCTGGTCTCCAGTGTTGATTTCCGCACAAAATTCGTCAACTATGATAAAGGTTATAAAAATCGTTGCAGTTTGAAGTGTCGCGTGATAGGGCTTGGTTCAGTTTTATATACGGCCAGTTCTACCGGTGCTGGTCCGGATCACTAAAATGACTATAGCCATACGCGCCAACTTGTGACGTAGTTGAGGGGCGAAGCTCTCCAAAATTGGACAATACTGAACTTTTTTCAGCTCAATGTACTAGTTTTTACGTGAATATGCCTAAATAAGATGAGTTGTGTTAATATTTTCCGGATTTCATTGATTTTGAGACGCCTTGCCCCCCAACTACGTCACAGGTTGGCGCGTATGACTATAGCTCCAGAACACCTTAACCGATTCAGACCATTTCCAATGGCAAACAATGCGGTAAAATTCCGGTTTGATTCAAGCTCCAATCCCAAAAATCGGCCAATGGTAAGTGCATTAAAAGTGAGTGACCCTTTTTGTACACAGTCATGCATACATACATACACACATACAGCCTTCATCTCAATTCGTCGAAAATTCGTTTTTTGAGTGAACATATAGTCTTTCAGTATACTTTGGTGTACGAGAAAGGCAAAAAATGATTTAGCAGATAGGCAAAAAGCATAAGAATGAGGAAAATCAATAACATTTTACAGTGAGCAAAAAATTGAACTTAGAGCACCTTTACCGGTGCGCGACTAAACTAAATTACATAGCGCAGTATCATAGCGCTATACCTTATCGGGGGCTACTAACCGGGCTAGTAAAATAGCAGCGAGGCTTTCGGGAAACATCGGGCGCACAAATTTAGGCGCCCGATAGTTGCGCGGGAAACGATTGCTATTTCATATATGTCAAAAGTGCTGTATTGTTTTTATTTGTTTGTTTCGAACAAAACGCACCAGTGGTAAGCAACAAATTTGGAAAACACTTGCAGTTAGATAAAATCTGCTGCGAATATCACAAGCAAAAATGTCCAGGAGTACCCGTCGCAGCGTTCGGGTGAGAGAAGTGTTGGAAGAATCAAAAGAAAATATCACTCCCAAACGGAAGGGACAGCCTCTACGAAGGAAGCACGACACCACAATAGAGGAGGAGGAGTGGAAGCCTCTCCGTCAAAGCGGGGCAGAGTACGACCACCGAAAGAATCACCGGAGGACAAGCCGGAAGAAATGAGTGTCACTGCTGTGGGATGTCTCCCGGGGCGTGAGCGAGAAACGTAAAATCTCGCTCTGCACGTCGAGGGGATTTCGGTGAACCCGGTCCACCCGGAACAGGTTTAGGTCAAACGACCATCCTGACCAAAATTCCTCCGGGAATTACGGGGTTTCCTCCAGGAATTCCTCCAGAAATTCCTCCGAGGATTTCTCCAGGGATTCCACCAATAATTCCTCCGGTAATTCCTCCAGAAACTCCTACGGGAATTCCTCCAGAAACTTCTCTGAGAATTCCTTCAAAAATTCCTCCAGGAATTCCTTCGGGAATTCCTCCAGGATTTCCTTCGGGAATTCCTCCAGGAATTCCTTCGGGAATTCCTCTAGGAATTCCTCCGGGCATTCCTCCAGGAATTCCTCCGGGTATTCATCCAGGAATTCCTCCGGGTATTCCTCCAGGATTTCCTCCGGGTATTCCTCCAGGAATTCCTCCGGGTATTCCTCCAGGAATTCCTCCAGGAATTGCTCCAGGAATTCCTCCGGGAATTTTCCAGGAATTCCTCCGGGGAATTCTCCAGGAACTCCTCCGGGAGATTCTCCAAAAATTCTTCAGAAATTCCTCCGGAGAACCCTACAGCATTTTCTCCTTGGATTCCTCAATAATCTCCTCAAAGAGTTCCTTCAGGAATTTCTTCGGAAATTTCTTCAAGCATCCCTCCGGAGATTAATCTAGAAATCGGTCCGGGTATTTCTCTTGAGATACCTCCAGGAATTTTTCCAGAGATTCCTGTAGCGATTGCTCCTGTGATTCCTTAAGAAACTCCTCCTTTAATTTCTCTTGGCATTCCTGCAAGAGTTCGTATAGAAATTCTTCCGGAAATTTATCCAGCAATTCTTCCGGTTATTTCTACGGAGATTATTGCAGAAAAACCTCCAGGATTGCTCAAGAATTTATCCGGGGATTAATCCGGCAGTTCCTCCGGGAATTTCATATAAAATTTCTGTGGAGATTCCTCCTAGAATTCCTTCGAAGATTCCCCTAGAAATTCATCCGAAAATTCCTCAGGTGAATTCCCGGAGGAATTTCCGTGAGGATTTCCTGGAGAAATGCCTGGGGCAATCCTCGGGGAATATCCGGAAGGAATCCCCGGAGGAATTCCTGAAAAAAAAAAAAACCCACGGAGGAATTTCCTGAAGGAACATCCGAAAATTCTGAATGAACCCCCGGAGGAATTCCTGGAGAAACTCCTAATGGAATTCCTGGAGAAATTCTTGGAAAAATTCCCGGAGGAATCCTCGGAGGAATTCCCGGGGAAATCCTCGGAGGAATTCCCGGAGGAATCCTCGGAGGAATTCCCGGAGGAATCCTCGAAGGCATCCCGGAGGAATCCTCGGAGGAATTCCCGGCGGAACTGTTGAGGGAATCCCCGGAGGAATTCGTGGGGGAATCCTTGGAGGAATCCCCGGAGGAATTCTTGGAAGGATCCTCGGAGGAATTCCTTGAGGAATCATCGGAGGAATTCCTGGTAGAAACCCTGGAGAAATTCCTGAATGAATCCCCGGAGGAACTCTTGGAGGAATCCCCGGAGAAATTCAAGGAGGAATCCCGAAAAGAATGAGAAGTCCCAGTAGAAATTTTAGGTAAAATTCCGGAAGAGATTCCTGGGAAAATCTTAGTACGTATTGCTCGAGGATACTCAGTAAAAATTCATGCTGGTATATCAGAGGGAATTCCTGGGGAATCCCAGAAGACATTTTTCCAAAATAGGTTTCCAAAATATTTTGTTTATACCGTAACAGTATTTGGCAACGGCCGGTACGCAATCCGGGAACTAAATATAGTAGCGACCGGTGTGGAAATGAGTAACTAAACTAAAATGACAACTCTGTGGGCAATCATTTTACTCACCCAGATAGTAGCCCCCGGTAAACTTGCTCTTAGAAGATGACATCATGTTATTAACATTAATATGTAATTGTGTTCAAACCCAGCATTCTTCCGTTGGGTGCGCAATAAATGAACTGCAGGAGCTCTTTTCCGATGGATACGGCTCGGTTCATCGACGCCAATCTTGAACTGTTCGACACCTTACAGGTGCTGCAGAAGTTGTAATTCCTTTAGGGGCAGTCGGCGAAAAAAGTGCTTTCACTTTGAAATTCTTTCACACTCCAGTTTTTTGCCCATTTTCGTCGAGCCCGGTAGCGCACAGGGAAGTTCAAGTCTAGTATAGGTACCACCGTCGTCGTCAGTCGTCTTCTCAGGTTTGCAACTATGCACGGTGATATGTCTTTCCACCGCGTCGCTACCGCCGCCCCGCTCGATGAACCATGTGTGCGCTACCTTGCTACACGATGCAGTAAACTATTCTACGACATCGACGTCGACGCGTCGGTCGTCACCTCACCAAAAACCGTATAGTTCGTTGTCAGCCCTGCAGCACTACCAGCTCTTGTTCATTGGTTGCTCCTTTCTTTTCATAAGCGAACTTCTGTCTATCCTAGTCTACGGTCGATGGGGTGCGCGGAGTGCGATGCGATGGAGCCGGGTCGTCGTTGCATTGATTGTTTTTCAATTTAGGTAAGCGGATGGAGAGTGTTTTGCGAGCTTTAAAGGGAAAATTAGCATGCTAATGTAACGTTACAGCGGCAACCGGAAGGCGGCAAATTTAACCTTTGAAAGAAGTTGGCATGTGGAAAATTTAAGCGGATTGCTTGTTGGCAAGTTTTCCTTCCTTGGGGAGAGGGACAACACCAGGAACAATGCGGCGAAGTGAAAGGCGTCAAAATTCCTTGAAGCGATTTGTGTTGTTAGAGGCTTGGGAGCTGTCAGTAACATATTGGAAACTATCAAAGATGATTGATTGTCGGTAACTTGGGTTGACAAAAAACGACATCATTAGCCCGATGGGGGAGAAGTATAAAGCATTTTCCAATTGACTTGATGGTTCTGTTGACTTTCGATCAAATCACGACGCCTCCGCTCATTTTTCTTCACTTTGTTGCGTCTAATTGATTTCCCAATTTTCTCACGTCGTTGTCACTGTTGTTGGACTTTTTTTTTCTCTACACGCTCCATTCATCGAAATGTGATCAACAAGGGGGAGTCATTTATATTTGCGATATAATAAGGTCGAAACATAAAAGAAAAATAGATTGAGTCACATGGCTTCAAGTTTGGGGATATTTGTAAAAAGACATCAACAGAATGTCACAAACACGCACATTAGAGCTCATTCAGACCGGCTAACGACGTGGTTTTTGTGCCAATTGATGTTTCACATCTGTTTGTCCTTTACCATTTGGCAAAGAGAGCAGATGACAAACAAAGTTCTTCAACCATAATTGTCACTTATGGTTTCACATAGTCGTTTAATAATTGAGATCTGTCACATGAAATATTATTTTTTGCAATTGCGTTGCAAATTCCCCTACTTTTCACTCGCGATAAGAGCAATATAATGGCCTACTTTTCTTTACTAAAACAAGAGTGCCGAAAAGTACTACTTTTCGGCACTCTTAAGAGTGCTGAAAAGTAGCACTTTTCGGCACTTTTGCCAGCACACACTTTTTCCAACTATCGCAGCTTCCGTTGATACCGCTGCTGCTTCTACATCCACTGAGCAGCTCGAGTTCGAATCAGGATGGTTTAGATTCTGATTCGGACTGCAGATCAAGTGTAGAAACAGTACCTGGAACCTGCTGGAACTACTTTCACTCTTGCTTTTACTACTGCATGACGGCGATGGAAGCTTGAAAATTTGTGACACCCAGCCTACGATAGCCTACCTGATCGAGCAAAAACATTACGCTAACGCGCATGGAGGCGCGCACGTGGTTCCTCCTGATACATGTTTGTGTAACTAGAAAAGATTATACTGAATGGGGGATGTTTGCAATTGCAAAAAACTTTGTATGCAACGCGTAGCAAAACTCGATTTTTTCAGCACTCGTCGTATTTATCCAAATCGGCAAGCCTCGTTGGATAAATGTACGACTCGTGCTGAAAAAATCATCATTTTGCAACTTGTTGCATAATAGTAGTTTACGCAACAAGGTGCAGAATGAAGATTTTTACAGCACGAGTCGTACATTTGTCCAACGAGGCTTGCCGAGTTTAATAATTACGACGAGTGCTGTAAAAATCGAGTTCTGCACCGAGTTGCGTACAACGTTTTTTGCAATGTCATAAATTACCGCTTGAGGATACTTTTTAACAAAACTTTCTCATCAAACTGCACACTGATGTTCATAGCCATGTTTAAGAAAGTCTGATTATAGCAGGTTACACTGTGCAGTTGTCACATTTTTCAAAACTGCATCCAGAAAGCATCAAGAAGTTGATTAAAACTGAAAACAGTGCTGTAATGATTCATTACGCAACGCAAAACAGTGCTGTAATGAACCATTATCGCACTGCTCGTTTGGTGTGGGAAAGTAGGCCTTTTCCTGTCAGATTTGCGTGAGGAAAAACAGCCTATTACGATGAGAAATTGCAAAAATAACTATTTTGAGCTGCATTCGCTCCACTGTTTTTTTATCGATACTTATTTATTGCTCTAGATATAGACCCAAAGCAAGAACAATCAATCAATTAGCACATTTGAACATTCACATAGGCCAGGAAGAGACATTCAGAGTTCAGATCTCATTCATTTATTTAGTTAACATCAAATTCATGATAATACTGAATCAACAATTTGCCGCCATAATACTCGATTTGCAGCTGCAGCTCTCCAACGGCGGTCACGCCCAACACTCGCCAGATCACGCTCCACCTGGTCCGCCCATCGTGCTCTCTGCGCTCCACGCCTTCTTGTACCAACCGGGTGGTTAGGGGCCGTCCATATACCACGTGGACAGAAAAATCGTAGTTTTTGACCCCCTCCCCCCTCCCCGTGGACAAGCGTGGACTTTTCACTGACCCCTACCCCCCTCCCCTAATGTCCACGTGGACTTCAGAGGAATTTTTTTTAATAAAAAAAAATCTTTTTATTTTTATTTTTATTTGTTAAGTTTTTTTTTTACTTAAGAGAATCATGCCCTACATTTAACATGTTCATATTTTTTGTATTACAAATATTCCATAGCTTTCGTATTACAGAATTATCAATTGATGTTAACATATCTACATAAGTATCCATGTCCCTGATGTTTGTTTAATCCATGGTTGTCTCATATTTTTAGATGACTTTTATTCTACGATATTTAGTACACTATGACAGTTTGTTTTTATTTTTTTTTATTAGGAATTTGCCAAGAAAAACAAGAGTTAGTAAGATTTTGAAAGACCATAATTCCAAAACTCACTCAATGTGATATGATTTTGACTCTACTCTATCTATGTGTTTGTTTGATGTATCTTTGAGGCAACAAAACTCTCGAACGGATGAACCGATCAGCATGATTTTTGCACGGTTCAATCCGTCTTTAGTGTGACTATGTTTATATGTAGAAAAACTTTCAAAATTCAACTAATATTGGAAACTACATTATAACATTAATGAGATTGCTAGGCGCGAGGAAGAAGTTAAAACGATTGCAAGAAAACCAATCTAGACTGAGTACTGAAATGACCACATAAAAATTGTCAAGCAACCACAACCACCAAAATGGCAGTACAGTGCACTGCAGTGTCTCATAAAGTATCTCAAGTTTTAGAAGAAATTAAACATTTTGTAGTAAACTTGCAAAGTATCTTGACATGAATTTAAGGAGAAACATCAGAGGATACAAATATGGCTGCCACAATGGCCGACTTGCACCAATCTTGAAAATTTGTAAACAAATGCACACAATTTGGAAAAGCTGCCTCTTTATGCAAGTGAACAAAGCCAGGATAAACAAGTGCGGCTTGATTCAAAGCTTCGTTCGTCAGAGCTGTGACTTCATTTTTGAAATAGCCGTTGCCAACTTAAACAAGTAATGTTTTTGAAAAAGATCTAATAGGGAACTGTTTTAAAGGAAAATCAAGTCAATAAGACAGCAAAATTTCTTTCGTTAATGAATCCTTTTTATTTCTTAAATGATTGCTGTCCACGTGGACATTTGGCAGACCACCACCCCCCTCCCCATGGACAAGCATGGACATTTCTCAAACCCCCTCTCCCCTCTAACTTGTCCACGTGGTATATGGACGGCCCCTTAGCAAACACCAACTTTGCAGGGTTGTTGTCCGTCATTCTTGCAACTTGCCCTGCCCATCGTATCCTTCCGGCTTTGGCCACTTTCTGGATGTTGGGTTCACCGTAAAGTGCAGCGAGCTCGTGGTTCATCCTTCTTCGCCACACACCGTTCTCCTGCACGCCGCCGAAGATCGTCCTTAGCACCCGTCGCTCGAAAACTCCGAGTGCTTGCAGGTCCTCCTCGAGCATCGTCCATGTCTCGTGTCCGTAGAGAACCACCGGTCTTATTAACGTCTTGTACATAGTATATTTGGTGCGGGGGTGAATCTTTTTTGACCGCAGTTTCTTCTGGAGCCCATAGTAAGGACTGTTCATTTTATAAAGAGGACACCTTATTTGTGTGATATCTTTTTTATTTTTCAATAAAGTCATTATCGTTTTTTTTCATAAATTTCCATAGCTATTCTGCAGTGTAGGAAAAATATAACATTATAAAAATTGTCCTTAGTTATGGAACTGAAGCGTTTTCGTTAAAACTCAATAAAACCCCATTTCTCAAAATTCTACCCAATTTCCAAATACATAACTTTATAATTTTCAGGAACTTTTCAATGTGTTGGGATCTAATACTATTCTTCTAAAGGTAGAGTGTAATAGTTGGTCAGTAATAATGCACCAAACATTATACAGCTTGATATAGGGAGTTGCCTTGGTATCAATGAAATTGATAAAAAATACTTATTTAAGTCCAGTGATGCAATAACACTACGGAATCAGTTCCAAATTTGTCCAGTATAGAAGAGAATCGCATTCTAAATGATACCGAAGAAAAATATGCTTTAAAGTACATTCTTCATCATAAATTTAATACTTAATGATGGCCATAATGAAAAATTGCATACTTTTTGCTCCATAAATGCAAGTTTTTGATTCTAGAGAAGCTTATTATTATTTATTTTCAGCAAGGTCTGACCCTATGTGATTATATACCTTATTTGAAAATAACTACACGTTAATTTTTATTTTCGACATCATTGTTGAGTTGTATTTGCAATAGAGTACATCGTTATTTAGAAGAACCTTCAAAGAACGAAGCGGTTTTATCTCCGGTAACTGCCATGAAGTACAGTAACCAAGCCAACAATGCTATCAAGAAGCGGTTTTCTGCATTTGAAATTGCATTATTAGTGCTTTCGACTAGATCCATTGAAAACATTCAAAATTTGATATTTTTATACATTTTTGTTAAACCAATAAATTTTATTCTGAAAATCGAGTCAAACTTGTAGCTTCAATATCTCAACAACCATTATTCCGATTAGGTTTATATTTTGCCAGAATATGTATCACTCAAACTGCTGCTGCACGGCAAACACTTTTATGCAATCAAAAACGATACACCGATGTTTTACAGAAATTTTGTGTTTATCTTTAGTTTTTGGGAATTGAAAAATTGATCTCTGGAAACACTTTGCCACATTTCCATGAAGTTCAATAATTTTAACCCAATTTATTTATGGTTATTATCTGCCAATATAATGTACTGAACAACTAACCAAGGCTGCTCAAATTTAAACTACGCGTTTTCTTTTTATAGCCTTGCAAAGTTGTCCTCTTTATAAAATGAACAGTCCTTAGGCACGACTTCTACTGATAATGCGCCTTCGTATTTCACGGCTCACGTTATTGTCAGCCGTTAGCAAGTAACCGAGGTAGACGAATTCTTCTACCACCTCGAAAGTATCCCTGTCTATCGTAACATTGCTGCCAAGGCTTGTCCTGTCTCGCTCAGTTCCACCTACCAGCATGTACTTTGTTTTAGCCGCATTCACCACCAGTCCGACCTTTGCTGCTTCGCGTTTCAGGCGGGTGTACAGTCCCGCCACCGTTTCAAATGTTCTGGCAATAATATCCATGTCATCCGCAAAACAGACAAATTGGCCGGATTTCGTGACGATCGTACCCCGGCTGTTGAGCCCGGCTCATCGCATAACACCTTCCATGGCGATGTTGAAAATTAGGCGAGAAAGTCCATCACCTTGTCGTAGTCCCCGTCGAGATTCAAATGAACTGGATAGTTCACCCGAAATCCTTACGCTGTTCTGCACACCGCCCATCGTTGCCCTTATCAGTCTGGTAAGCTGCCCGAGAAAGCTGTTCTCGTCCATGATTTTCCATAGCTCTGTGCGGTCGATTTGCCGTACGTTGAAGATCTAGTCCGTTGTCGACCGGCCGTCGATGAAACCGGCTTGGTAACTTCCCACGAACTCATTTACTTTAGTTGAAAGACTACGGAAGATTAGCTGGGATGGCACTTTGTAGGCGGCATTCTAAATGGTGATCGCTCGAAAGTTCTCACACATTAACTTGTCGCCTTTCTTGTGGATGGGACAGATTATCCCTTTCTTCCACTCCTCCGGTAGCTGTTCGGTTTCCCAGATCTTGACTACTAACTGGTGCAGACAGGTGGCCAACTTTTCCGAGTCCATCTTGACTAGTTCTGCTGCGATACTGTCCTTACCAACCGCTTCGTTGTTTTTGAGCTGGTGGATGGCATCCTTAACTTCCCTCAGCGTGGGAGTTGGTTCGTTCCCGTCCTCTGCTGCACCAACATAGTCATTTCCTCCGCTGTTTTGGTCCTCCATGCCTACATTCTCTTCGCCATTCAGGTGCTTGTCGAAGTGCTGCTTCCACCTTTCGATCATCTCACGTTTGTTCGTCAGGAGGCTCCCGTCCTTATCCCTGCAGATTTCGGCTTGCGGCACGTAGCCTTTGCGGGATGCGTTGAGCTTCTGGTAGAACTTACGTGTTTCTTGTGAACGGCACAGCAGTTCCATTTCCTCGCACACTGTTCCTGTCGGGTTCCATACTGCAGCATTACCGCCCGCGTTGCGTCCTGCTCCTCCAGAACCGCTCTGCATTCCTCGTCGAACCAATCGTTTCGTCGACTCCGTTCTACGTACCCGATAGTGCTCTCAGCTGCGTTGTTGATGGCTGCTTTGATTGTACTCCAGCAGTCCTCTAGAGGGGCCACATCGAGCACACCCTCGTCCGGCAACGCTGCCTCGAGATTCTGCGCGTATGCGGTGGCGACATTCGGTTGCTTCAGTCGCTCTAGATCGTACCGGGGCGGCCGCCGGTAATGTACGTTGTTAATAACGGAGAGTTTTGGGAGCAGTTTGATCATCACCAGGTAGTGATCAGAGTCGATATTAGCGCCACGATAGGTGCTGACGTCCATAATGTCGGAGAAGTGCCGTCCATCAATCAGAAAGTTGTCAGAGCTCAGATCTACGGTAGAGAAATTCAGCGGCCATCAGCCGACGAATGGAAACAGCCTACGACTCATTGATTTCACCACCTAATGAACAGACGCCATTCGTAGCACCATCTTCCAGCACAGCCTTCCTAATCGTTACAACAGGAGATCAGAGGGAGTCATAAATCGACTGTGTTCAGGATTTATGAAAGCTTTCTTCTTCTTCTTCTTCTCCTTCTTCTTCACGGCTCTACGTGCCCATTGGGACTTGGCCTGCCTTGCTTCAACTTAGTGTTCTTTGAGCATTTCCACAGTTATTATTTGAAGGGTGTGGAGCGGACCTGGTTGGATGGTTAGAACACTTGACTATCACGTCGAGGACCTGGGATTGAATCCCACTCCCGACAAACTCACAAAATGTGAGTTCTTCCTTCGGAAGGGAAGTAAAGCGTGGTTCCCGAGATGAACTAGATTAGGGCTAAAAATCTCGTTAATACAGATTAAAGAAGATAAAAGAAAGAATTGAAGGGCATTCTTTTCCTGCCATTGCATGAATTTGTATGTTGTGTCAACATCGGTTCTGACCGACCGCTACACTCGAATCTTCATTTAGGTGAATTCCGTTGAGGTTACCTCCTTTACGGTAAGAATACACTGAATGGAAATATTTTACCTCAATCTTTTTTGAATAACCAGAGGTGGTGGAAGCTTTCCCTGAACTCCACTGCAGATTCCTAAAACCTCCAAAACGTCTTGAAACCTTGTTTAATACTCACAAATTTATCTTTCAGTGGGCTTCAACTCTGAAACTCTTTGAAGCTCATTTAAATTCACTGGAATGCTTCGGAACCCCTTTTGAGCTTACCAAAGACACCTGAGAAAGAACTCAACATACCTGAACAGCCCAGGTACGGATAGTGTGGTATTAAAGACCGCATCCTACAGGCAAAGTAAAGTACAGGACTACACCCCAGCCCACTAGACACACTCCCATTGCAGTCAAAATCTACGTCTCTCTCGAACTGCCAAGAAGGCATTGCCACAGAAAAGGGCTAGTGCACATAGCAACTTCAAGGTTTGCCGCGTAACCATGAAGTAACGAACATCGATGACACGCTCTTTGGAGAGTCCAAAGGTGAGGACTACAAAGGGTAGCGTCGATGATGGACGCCGCTTCATTTCGGCTGAAGCTACTGTAGGTCCCGACTCTACTTTAATCGACAGCTAGCATAGCCTGTGCCTCTAGCAGGATCTGACCACGCTGGTTCGTAAAACAACTTCCACAATCCTTCCAGGTATTCAAGTCACCCACTATTACCACCAACAGAAGACATTACAGAAGAAGATATCGTTTACCTTGGCGACCACAAAGCCCTCGTAAGAAGTAGACACCAACTGCTGGACGGGGTATTTACTAGTATGTAATTCAAATCGCCGCCATTTTCCGGAGTCATCCATGACCCAGCTACCGTTATCGGAGGGTACTTGGTATGGATCCGCTATGATGGCAATATCCATCCTCCACTCCGCAACTGCCTGACACAGCAGTTGATTAGCTACGTCACAGGGGCTCAGGTTCAGTAGCGTTACCTGCACTGTAACTTGTCTGCTGTGGCTCTTCTGAAGGCCGAGCACCTTGAACCTCCTGACGCGGGCTTGCTGGTACACCTCTACATCGTCCACACAGCTTGCCGTACGAGTACGCCCAATACTGCGTACGATGGCTCCCAGATCCACGAGCATGGCGTCGCTTGGACTCTTGGACTCTTCAGTATTGATGGACTCTTCAGTATTGATATCCTCAACCTTCTCGCGCTTGGCCTTGTAACGTTTCTTAGGCCTGGTGTCCCTACGCTCCTGTTCATCCTTCTCCTTCTCGCTTCACAATGGTCCAAGGGGCGCTCTCCTCCTGACCCGCCATAACTATCAATAGCCGCAACCTGTCGCAACCAGGGATGGGACCATTCATTTGCAAAGAGTTTCATTCACTTGCTATTATCTCAGTTCAGAAGCATGCTATCGAAAAACAATGTACGAATGAATTTTGGATGAATTTAACCTTGTAGTTTTATCTGAAAAATTGCCGAAAAGCAATGGGGTCACACACGCACACCAAAGCCGTGAGCGAGCTGTGAAGGCAACTCTCCAAGTGGTGAATGTAAATTACATTCACGCCGTGGAGAGTTGCGTTTGCTGCCTTCTGTTAACTTAACTATTGATTCTACGATAATATATTCTTCTACAAAGTTCAGGTAAAACAAAAATGAAAAAGTGTTCCATACATTGATTTTTGCTGCGATGTTTCTGAAGCGAGTTAACAGCAAGTGAATGTAGATGATTGCAAATGAATGATCCCATTCTTGGTCGCAACCACGTGTGCCCTTCAATTAGAGATTATCTGGCCTTTTCAGGCCCGCCCATCCCTGGCCTGGCTGGGGTCCGACTTACCGACATTACTGCCAGCTTTCCGGGTTAACAACCGTCTAACATTGAGAGCGCCACCTGGTAATTCCTCACCTAATGGCTACATCACAGGCTTCTGTGACGGCTTGCCATAAATGCGATAGCTTCCAACTGGATAGACTTCAGAACCTTCAACTTCACAAGTAGGGTCATCATTCGGAAAGCATACAAGTTCGTGGAAACCTATAAGCCGGGTTCATCGACGGGCTACAGATAACAGACTAGATCTTCACGGTACGGTAAATCCTTCAGAAATGTTCTTAATATCTGACCATCGACTTCAAGGCGGCATTCGGTAGTATAGACCGCATAAACGGAACATCACGAACGGGAATTATCGTTCCTAATCATACATAATGCCTTGGAAGATGCAATGCGTTGAGCCAGGCTCAACAACTCTGGTACTATGTTTAACAATGTCCGGCCAATATGCCTGCTCTTTAGATGACATAATAATTGTTGTCAGAACTTCAGAAACCGTGGCAGAGATTTACAGGTACACCTGCCTGAAACGCATAGCAGCAAAGATTGGACTGACAGTGGATGTGTCAAAATCAGTGCATGCTGGTAGGCGGAACCGAACACGACAGGATAATCCTGGGATGGCAACCTTCGCGGTGGTGAATAAATTCGTTCGAACAACTTGTAAATCAAACTTTCGAATTGAACTTTTTCCTTTTCAGAAGCATGATGTAATCCACTTTAAGGTGCGTTACCATTCAGCGGCAAGCATGCTCAGCTCTGGTTCCAACGCCTGATAGACAATAACTGGACGTTCAATAAATACTAAGCTAAGTAGCAGGCTAATTTTCAATTGAGATGTATTATCAATAAGAAAAAAAGAAGATTATCTTGTTACCACGCAAAATCAACCAAGTTCCTCACGATTTGTCACTTCATCCATCCACCCACAGTATCGAGAAGCCATCATTGTGCCATTTTCAGCAGAACTGCCAACCAAAACGCCAACGGACGCTGTGGCTGGCTAGTGTGAAGATTCATCATGCCCACGTCACCTACTTGCTCACTTTGGACCGGAACCTCTCTGCAGGCGACATCCACCGAGACGAGTCACACCGACGACCGATGCGATGGATGGATGACAATGACGAGGGCAAACACTCTCCACAGAGCCTGGGCTTCTGGCGATGAAGCATGTGTGCGCTTACAATCAAAAAGTTAATTAAGTTTACGCAACATTATCGTGTGTGACATATATAGAATCTTTTTTTTCTTCGTTGGCTTTGGTGTCTAGCGCTCGTCAAGCGCGGTCCGTAGGTATCCCTTCGTGGCTATTACGAGCTTTTTCCCCTATCGACGACAATGGGAAGCGCACATCGTCCTGTGTTTGTTGATCCTCCTTTGTTAGCTCCATCGGGCTCAGTGTGTCGGGGAATGTCGTTTCCGGACACGTTCCAGCTAAACCAAAATAGAGGTAGGATTCTTATCGAGACTCGGTGTGGTTCGCATATAGAATATTTAGTATGTAGTTGTTTCTAGTCGGATCGAGAACAAACGGGTGATTGCCGGGGCATCGTCCGCAATACTGCCAGTTTGTACTAGACATGGGGCGAATAATACCAAGAGATACCAAAAAAGTGCGAAGCGCAAAGCGTAGCTCTGTTCCTCACAAAGACCACAGGACAAGAGTTACGTACCTTGGAGCTGTCATTGAAGCTCCCTGAAACCCCCATTACTAAATTAAATGCTTCTTAAAACCCCCATAATCATCCTGAGTCCTCATGAAACTCTGAAATGCCCCTGAAACACCCGGAAACCAACTTAGATCCCCTGAAAAGCCACAGAAACGACTCTGAAACCGTTCTGACCTCCCCCTTCCCCCTGAAGCGTTCCTTGAATGTCTCAGAAACCTCTCTGAGACTCTCCTGAAATCGTTGAAACTCTCTGCAACTCTTTGAAAACCCCTGAAATTCTGCTGAAACCCACTGGAACTCTTTGAGTCCAATAAATCAGCCTTGAACACTCTCAGTAATCGATACCTAACTAACTTCCCACTTCCTCGTATCACCAACTGGATACACATGTCATCAATATTCCGTACGTAGCTCTGTCCCGCTAGGACCAGCTATTGACGCATGTAGATGTCATCCAGAAACTAAAAAAATACAAGGAACTGGCCGATCACGTGCATTTGTTGCAACAATACGACATAAGCTTGCCCGAATGTGGCTGATCCATGGGTGCGACGATAGGAAGCTAGTCGGCTCTTTCATTCGTACGGTGTTCTTACAAATTTCAAAAAAATGTATATGCAAAAAGGTGCAAAACTCGATTTTTTCAGCACTCATCTTATTTAGGGGCCATCCATGAACCATGTGGTCATTTGGGGGGTGGAGCTTTCGAGCAAAGACCACGGTTCATACAAATTTATTTTTTTTTGTGTGAACGAAAGACCACGCGCGGGGGAGTTTGGAATCTCCCAAAAAATGACCACGTGGTTTATTGACAGCCCTTATATACGACTCGTGCTGAAAAAATCATCGGTTGGTACGAGATATCCCCACTCATTAGGTATATGGTAAAATCAAAAACACTACATGGTAGGCCTGGCCGCTTTAATGCTTGTAATGTATTTCTGATACACTGCAAGCATTAATTAAAAGTCATCGGGTTTCTTGATTTAGACCATAGCCTCGACATAATGGTTCATTCCAACAGTTTTCAAGTGGTGTCCAGAAGCCAGATCTGTAGATCTGTATGCCGGCCGAGTACCCGAGTGGCTTCCCGGGTTTGGGCAGTAGAACCAATCTTTGCCTTTTGCGCCTCTCCGGAAATCTGCCTCCTCCCTCTGTCTAGGCACATCTGCATAGCCATTCTGAACATATCAGGGCTTGCCTCGATGGCTGTCTTGATGGCTACTGTCGGGATACCGCCCGGACCCGCAGCCTTGTTCAATTTAAGCGACGTCGCTATTGCAATGAGTTCGTCGTTCGTTACCGGGGCGACCCCGCTATTGCCCATGGTATTTTATCGTGGCGTGGGAACAGCGTTTCCACGATTTTCTCGGCATCATTTTACACATTCGGTGCGAGCTCTTTACAGGTTTGCGTCCATCTCTGAGTAGGGATCACCTTGGCATTGCGGTGTCATATGCACGGCTTAGGGCTCCGACTAGATCATCGCTGGATAGATCGTTGGTGTACTCTCCATTAGTAATCGCTCCACAAATGCCGGCCGCAAGGTCAGCCATCTACGATGGCAATCGATGACCTTCGACTGTGACCGTCTTCCTCCGTTTTCCACCCTGTATCCATCGTCGACCCTCCAATCCGAGCAAGGGGTTTAGACCCGGGCTCCAGAAGGTGACATCAATGATGGACTCTACACCGTTTGCACTGTAGGTATTTTGTCACCTACGTAGACATCATCGTTCAGTCTAGCCATAGTTTCGAGTAGAGCCCAGCCTCTCACGTTTGTCAAGCGGTTACCCCACTCAACCGCCCAGGTGTTGAAGTCTCCACCAATGACCACGGGACTCAATTCCACTAGTACGCTTGATAGCGAATTCAGCATAGACGAGAACTGATCTATTGGCCACCTGGGAGAGGATACCAATTGCAGTAGTACAACTTGTTGATCTTCGCTATTGCGAAGCGCTCGTATGACTTGGAAATTATTTGCGGGACCAGAAAACGACTAGTTGCACAGATCGCCGCTAGCTCGGCCTTATTCGCTACCCAGTTCCCGTTATCGGGAGGGATGCGGTATGGGTCTGACAGTAGGACGATGTATGTACTTGACTCTGAGACTGAGACTGACTGTTCGCCGTGCAGATCAGACACTTTGGTGCCGAGTTGCGCACTCCCTGGTGATGTGGCCTTCCACTCCGCACTTCCTGTAGGTTTTAGTCCTGTCGAGGTCTTTACAGGCCCACGACTTGTGTCCTTGCTTGAAGCACTTGAAACACAACTCTGGCGGCGCGTATATGCTGAGCGGGCACACTGACCAACCTACTTTGATCTTGCCAACTGCAGTTGCCTTGTTCATCTCTCCTACAGTGAGCTTGATCGTGGCAATCTACGTGCCTGCCGGACCCTTTCGCAGGCGGATCGATGCACTTGGTGCTTCTACCTCGCACAGCTGCTAAAGTGCGACTGAGAGCTCCGCTGCGTCGCTGATTTTGTGCAGGTTTTTATACTGGAGAGTCGCCTCTGTCGTTAGGGCTCTCCCTGCATTTTTTCGCCTAATACCTCCTGAGCTAGTGTCTTGTAGGAGGTGCCTTTCTTGACCGCCTACTGGTCCTGGTCCTGATCTCTCCGCAGATGCTTTTTACATCCGCGCTCAGCGGTGAGAGATGAATTTCGCTTCGCATGACCTTCAGCACCTCGGCGTAGGTATCCGCTTTAGTTTTGAAGACTAGCGCGTCGCTTCTTTCGCGTTTGCAGACTTGTTTAATTTTTCTCAACTTCTTCTTCTTTCCTACGTAATTCAAGGGTTTTCCTTCCCTTGGTCCGGTTGGCGACCGTTCCTCTCTGGCCTTTTCTCTTGGGGCCTGGTTTGCCTGCCCCTTGCACGTTTCGCTACCGCGCTGGCGCTTTCTTTTTCTTTTTTTCGGCTGCCTCTGCCGGACGCTTCTTGGGCCGCGGCTCCTCAACAGGTTTCGACCATGCAGCTCGAGCGGTAGGGCGGTTTGACCTCTCCGCTACGGCGGCTCTGGCGATCTGTATTGTTTCATGCTGCATCGTCACGTTGCCAGCAAAGAGGAAGCTGTCCGTTTGGGTAGACCGCTCCTCCCTGCTCGCATCAGCCGCACTCCGCTCTTTGACCAGGAGATCATACTCCTTCTTGGCCAGAGCTAGGCATTTGCATTTGCGGAGCTTCAGCAGGCTTTGTTTCAGATCCTTGCTCCACTCGCTCTTGTAGCTGATCAACTCGTTCAGATGTTTGGCATCTACCAACATCTTAGGTAGTCTGCTTCTGTTGCGGTTCAGCACCCGCGTGAGTTCCACGCCTGTCCTCTGTGGTTTCTCGGCCGGTGCAGCGACGCCTCGTGCTTCTCCCGTTGAACCACCTGCCGCCTGCTCGCTGGTGGGTACAGTAACTTCTCGTAGAGGCGATCTCACCAGTCCTCCTCGCGCGAACGGGTTCAACGGCGTTCCATCTACCTCTCCACTCTCGATCACATTGTTTTTGTCCATGGATTCAGAAGTCGTCATTTCTATTGCCACCCCCTCCCCCCCTTAGAATCGCTATCGTATACTGCAAATGAAGTAGTGGCCAATGATCTTCTTCTTCTTCTTTTGTATGGATCTTCGTTCTAACTGGAACTTGGCCTGCCATTCTTCAACTTAGTGTTCTTTGAGCACTTCCACAGTTGTTAATTGAAGGGCTTTCTTTGCCTGCCATTGCATGAATTTGTACATTGTGATGCAAAGACAATGAAACACTATGCCCAGAGAGTCGATAAAATTTACCCGACCGGAACGGGAATCGAACCCGCCGTCTCCGGATTGACAATCCATAGCCTTAACCACTAGGCAAACTGGAGACGCTTGGTGGCCAATGATCCTGGTGGTTTATATGCAAGCAGGGAGGCCACCCGAGGGTCGGCCCAGGCCCTAATGGGGACTTCCACCCAGTTAGTTGCCTAACCTGGGCACAGGCTTCCCCCGGTTGAGCAATCCGTATGCCTCGGTGATCAGTCACCTCCCGGTGCTAATGCTGGTAAGTCCGCACTGGTGTGTGGATATACATAGTTTATAAGAGTGTCCCTGATACCTGAACAACGCACGAAATTCATCAATGCAGTCCATCTGGACGAATTTTTCTTTCGACAACAGTTCGTTCAGGATAAGGTCTAGATTTTTTTACAAATGTTTCAGGCATTTCTGCATCTATTTCTGTGTGAAACTCTGTTATAAACTGTTTCACAGACTTCACTAGAGAACTTTTATCTTTTTGGCCAAAACTTTCTTCAAAAATTTAACCAAGAAATGTTTTCGTTGCCCATTTGTTTAAAATTTATCCTTTGAAGCCGGAATTTTTCCAAGCGTTATTATGGAGTTATTTCTACGTATTTCTGTAGTTTTGGTGCGGTGCTCAATAGTATAAAAAGGTAGAATATTATGCAGAATATTTTTTCCGGACATCCTAGGTCATCCAAACTGTTCTTGAGTTTAGATCCTAAAGTCTACGGGTGTCACGGTAACTTCTTTCATTATACAAAGCTTCAATTTGTAATCTATCATGTCCAGTAAGTCTTGAGAAAGTTCAATAGACAGTATTAGATCAGTTGGGTTATCCTAGGTCATCCAAACTGTTCTTGAGTTCAGACCCTAAAGTCTACGGGTGTAACGGTAACTTCTGTCATTATAAAAAGTTTTCATTTGTAATCTATCATGTCCAGTTAGTCTCCTGAAAGTTCAATTGAGAGTATAAGATCAGTTGAGTTATCCTAGGTCATCCAAACTGTTCTTGAGTTTAGGTCCGAAAGTCTACAGTTGTAACGGTAACTTCTTTCATTATACAAAACTAAGATTTGTGATCTATCATGTCCAGTAAGTCTTCTGAAAGTTCAATAGAGAATATTACATCAGTCGGGATATCCTAGGTCATCAAAACTGTTCTTGAGTTTAAATCCTAAAGTCTACGGGTGTAACGGTAACTTCTTTCATTCAATTTGTAATCTATCATGTCCAGTAAGTCTTCAGAAAGTTTAACAGAGAGTATAAGATCAGTCTTAGGCCATCCAAACTGTTCTTGAGTTTAGATCCGAAAGCATACAGGTGTAACGGTAACTTCTTTCATTGTAAAAAGTTTTCAGTTGTAATCTATCATGTCCCGTAAGTCTTCTGAAAGTTCAATAGAGAATATTAAATCAGTCGGGATATCCTAGGTTATCCAAACTGTTCTTGAGTTGAGATCCTAAAGTCTACGGGTGTAACGGTAACTTCTTTTATTATATAAAGCTACAATTTGTAATCTATCATGTCCAGTCAGTGTTCTGAAAGTTCAATAGAGAGTATTACATCAGTCGAGATATCCAAGGTCCTACAAACTGTTCTTGAGTTTAGATCCTATAGTAAACGGGTGTAACGGTAACTGCTTTCATTATACAAAGCTCCCATTTGTAATCTATCATGTCCAGTTAGTCTTCTGAAAGCTCAATAGACATCATGAGCTCATCTGGGACCATTCAAACTCTTTTGGTGTTTATTATCTAGCATCTACAGCAATTGAAGCTTCTGTTTTGGCAATAAAGAGTTATGTTGTATAACCTATTATACTTACTGGAGCTCACAGAATACAACCAGAGACTATGACATAGTAGTAGTTCGTACACACTGTCCTGCAATAAATTACATGAAGTCCACGTAATAAAACCTTATTTTAACTGTTTCGAGTAACACAACATTACCAACCGTTATGATTGTGTTTAATTTACTTATTAAGCGTTAACAAGAATTAATTTAAAAATTATAATCCAGTTGCTTCAGTTGTTCCAGGTTATACTGAGACCGCTGTCGGTACCGTACGTCGTTAATCACAGAGAGTTTGTGACGCATTTTTATCATCACCAGGTAGTGTCAGAGTCGATGTAAGCGCCACGATAGGTCCTGACGTCGATAATATCGCAAAAGTCCGTGTGCTGTGGTGATCACCAATTGTAACGATAAGGGAGATTGTGCTGAAAGTAGGTGCTACGTGTGGCCAGACCATGTTTTAAAGTTGCTCGTAACCCGGCCGGTGCCACGCGGAGATAGGAATCGGAGTTGCATGGGAGAAGGCTGAAGGACTTTACGAGGCGTCTTAGTCGTATTGGCAGCCTTTACCGTGATTATATCTCTTAGAAGCTCGAATCATGAGTGGAGCATCATGTCTGTTGACCAACAGAGAATATATGCAATGAAGTATATCGAATATAGCTGCTGTTACGAGTGTAGACCTTAAGTTCTGAATTCCAAGATAGTTTGGCTGACCTGGAATATTTCTATAGTATAGTATAACTTTTAAGATTTCAAGTGCTTCACGGATCTCAGCAGATTATGCTATGCTGTTATTGATGGCGAATATACGGGGATGAACCAGCCTCGGGCTGAATTTCCCCATAATAAAAAGTCAATAATAATAATAATAATAATAATAATAATAATAATAATAATAATAATAATTGGCGAAAACACAAAGTTTTTCTTATAGATTTGAAGGACTCCATTTTAGAACAGTTTGCCCGACCCTGAATGTCCTAAAGGTTAATAATAAAAAGTAGCCTTCAGATTAGTCCAGTAACCACAGATAAATATGCAACATTAAGGACTGTTCATTTTATGAAGAGGACAACTTTGCAAGGCTATAAAAGGAAAACGCGTAGTTCAAATTTGGGCAGCCTTGGTTAGTTGTTCAGTACATTATATTAGCAGATAATAACCATAAATAAATTGGGTTAAAATTATTGAACTTCATAGAAATGTGGCAAAGTATTTCGAGAGATCAATTTTTCAATTCCCAAAAACTAAAGATAAACACAAAATTTCTGTAAAACATCGGTGTATCGTTTTTAATTGCATAAAAGTGTTTGCCATGCTGCAGCAGTTTGAGTGATACATATTCTGGCAAAATATAAACCTAATCGGAATAATGGTTGTTGAGATATTAAAGTTACAAGTTGGACTCGATTTTTAAAATAAAATTTATTTGTTAAACAAAAATGTATTAAAATATTAAATTTTGAATGTTTACAATGGATCTATTCGAAAGTACTAATAATGCAATTTCAAATGCAGAAAACCGCTTCTTGATAGCATTGTTGGCTTGGTTACTGTGCTTCATGGCAGTTACCGGAAATAAAACCGTGTCGTTCTTTTAAGGTTCCTCTAAATAACGATGTACTCTATTGCAAATATAACTTAACAATGATGCCGAAAATAAAAATAAACATGTAGTTATTTTCAAATAAGGTATATAATCATATAGGGTCAGACCTAGCTGTGAATAAATAATAATAAGCTTCTCTAGAATCAAAAACTTGCATTTATGGAGCAAAAAGTATGCAATTTTTCATTATGGCCATCATTAAGTATTAAATTTATGATGAAGAATGTACTTTAAAGCATATTTTTCTTCGGTATCATTTAGAATGCGATTCTCATCTATACTGGACATATTTTGAACTGATTCCGTAGTGTTATTGCATCACTGGACCTAAATAAGTATTTTTTTTATCAATTTCATTGATAACAAGGCAACTCACTATATCAAGCTGTATAATGCTTGGTGCATTATTACTGACCAACTATTACACTCTACCTTTAGAAGAATAGTATTAGATCTCAACACATTGAAAAGTTCATGGAAATTTTAAAGTTATTTATGTGGAAAGTTGTGTCGAATATTGAGAAAAGGGGTTTTATTGAGTTTTAACGAAAACCGCTTCAGTTCCATAACTAAGGACAATTTGTATAATGTTATATTTTTCCTACACTGTAGAATAGCTATTGAAATTTAAGCAAAAAACCGATAATGATTTAATTGAAAAATAAAAAAGATATCACACAAACAAGGTGTCCTCTTTATAAAATGAACAGTCCTTACTTAGTATTGCAGATTTGGTTGTTGTTACGAATGTAGACCTGAAGTTCTGAACTCCAAGGTAGATTGGCTGACCTGAAATATCCCTATAGTGCCTCTAAATGACATTTGAGATTTTAAGAGCTTCGGGGACCCCAGCAAATTATGCAATACTATTATTTGTAGTGAAAACACATAAAGACATTCTTGTAGATTTGAAGAACTTTATTATAGAACAGTTTAGACGACCGTGAATACCCCAAAAGGTTATAATAAGCAAGAAGACTTCAGATTGTTCCAGTAACCACGGTTGATTATGCAGCGTTACTCAGTTAAACTGCTATGGCTACTGTTACGAGTGTAGACCTGAAGTTATGTACTCCGAGGTAGTTTGGCTAACCTGAAATATCACTATAGTGTCTTTAAATGACATTTGAGATTTCAAGAGCTTCACGGACCCCATCAGATTATGCAATACTATTATTTATGACGAAAACACATAGAGTTATTCTTGTAGATTTGAAGGACTTCATTATAGAACATTTTAGACGACCGTGAATATCCCAAAGAGTTAAAATAAGCTAGTACACTTCAGATTGCTCTAGTAACCGCGGTTGATTATGCAGCGTTACTCAGTATAATAAAAATGGCTACTGTTACAAGTGTAGACCTGAAGTTCTGAACACCAAGATAGTTTGGCTGACCTGGAATATCCCTATAGTGTCTCTAAATGACATTTGAACATGAATGAGATTTCAAGAACTTCACGGATCCTGACAGATTATACAATACTATTATTTATGGCGAAAACACATAGAGTTATTCTAGTAGATTTGAAGGACTTCATTTGAGAACAGTTTGGACGACCCTGAATGTCCCAAAGGGTTATAATAAGCTAGTAGACTTCAGACTGCTCCAGTAACCGCGGTTGATTATGCAGCGTTACTCAGTATAACA
The DNA here is from genome assembly GCF_035046485.1 of Aedes albopictus. Lineage (NCBI taxonomy): Eukaryota > Metazoa > Arthropoda > Insecta > Diptera > Culicidae > Aedes > Aedes albopictus. The sequence continues at coordinate 266,956,320 of NC_085138.1, forward strand.
GATATGGGTATTGTTACGAGCGTAGATCTGAGGTTTTGAACTCCAAGGTAGTTTGGCTGACCTGGGATATCCCTATAGTGTCTCTAAATGACATTGTAGATGTCAACAGCTTCACGGATCACAGTAGGTTATGCAATGCTACTATTTTAGGCGAAAATACATAAAATTATTCTTGTAGATTTAAAGGACTTCACTTTAGGACAATTTGGAACACCTAGAACATCCCAGAATATAAAACATCTCTTGATATTCTTGACCAAGGGTTGATGAATATATATAAACGTAACCCTCATCCAAGTTCAGCTTTTAGAACAACTGGCATGTCAATTATTTCGTTTTTCCAAATTTCATGGTGTTCAGGATGTTCTAGGTTGTCAATGAAGTCTCAAATACAAATATTCCCATTTTTCCTTAATAGAGGACTTAATTTGCAACAGCTTTGCCGAAGACAGTATTCTGTTTTGCTGAATGGGTGAATTTATACAGCCGTTTCTATGTTGGGGTCATATGACCCCTCCGGCTCCAAAGGGTTAAATCGTTGACATGGCATATCGAACAGTTTTTATTACATGACCTGATTGAAGGAACGTAAGCGATTCTACAAGTATATGCACTTAATGATCTTGGATGTTCCATTCTCCGTTTCTATTAATCAGAGTGACACTCAATCTCGCTTAATTTATTCACACTGGCTCATAGCAGCAGTTGGCTTCGCTATTAATATCGAGCTGACGAGCTGCAACTAATCCACAATTAGCGGCAACTGCTTCGTGTTTATGTTCCAAATCAAGATCCAATCTATCATGTTCGTCCATATCAGTGCACATGAATGTTTGATTACGGTCCCGATGACAGAAAACCAACTTCCACAGTAGCCAATCCATCGCACGGCCGGCGCGGCGATGGCACTGACTGTCGAGTCGATAAGAGCGACAACACTCGAACAGCTGGGCAGGAAATACGCAATTGAGCTCGGTTACCGACACTCTCCGTTCCGGGACCAACCAACCGACCGACTGGGCTGGTTGCGAGACGAATTCCGTTTCGTTGCCGCTCTTGTTCAGAGGAGACAGTGATCCACTTGAGTGCGTCGACGACGACGAGGAAGTCGGCAGAGAGCAAGCGGAAACTATGCGAGTGCGAGACCACGAGTCCCTGCTATACACCGATCGGCCAAACTGGTATGTACACAAACGCATGCCGCCCAGTCGAGTCGAGTCGAGCCGGGTGAGGATGATCTCATTGAACACTGGGATACGGTAAGAAGGCGAATGGGCGGTGGTAGGCTGGCCGCGTGTGCCTGGCCAAGAAAAAGTCAACATTAACTCAGTTTTAGCACGACAATCTGTTTGTTCAGTATATAATATCGCTTCTTGAATTCGTTCGAGCATAATAACAATCATAATAAATATCAGAGCTGCCTACCGCTTGTGCGTCACCATTCTGAGCATGAATGGCTCAGTTTCTAGTGGGCTGGGGATGTACTCATTTCAACCGTCAATGATTTCAGGGAAAGTTTTGAGGCATTACAACAAACAAAAAATAAGCTCAAAATAAAACTCTGAAATTAGCAGCTCTTATTCCGAAAAAACTGTAGATTGCAGAATATTCAGCATAAATTTCCGAACGTTTGGTAATTTCTAATGGATTATCAGTAATTTACATACATTCAGTAAACTTAATGGCAAAGCTTTGCTAAACTTTGATGTTGGTGTTCGATAATGCGAAGTTTTATCAGAAATGTGGACAATATTCAATGAAAAAATACCATGGTTCCCATAGTGTGTAAGGTCAAACTTTTGATCAGGAACGTAAATTGTTTGTGCAATGGATGAATTTTCACTAACAGCACATTCTAAGAGGGGGACTCCATAACATTGTATAGTAGCGCATGATTTACATATAGCAGCATCCCTACGTCCAAAATGCAAGTGAGATAAATGTACGGACAGCAAGGCAAATCCATCGAATACTCTCCAGTCTCCATACAGCGATCCCTCCGGCATTGCGTAGCCCCACTATCGACTCGAATTTGCCCTGGCTCCTGGGATAACGACGACGGTATGAGATTCTCTCGATCCCGATGCGTGGGAGCCCGAACATCCAAATAGCTGGACTTGCTTTCATGTATACCGAGAAATCAAACGAGTTATGAACGCTGTTGTTGCAGCAGCAACAGCAGCAGTACCGAGAGGATGACATAGTGCGGAGGGCGCGGCGGCAGAAAAAAAAGTTAATGCATAATAAGTGCCGACAATTTCTCGTACCCCGCAGAAGGGTCGATCCTGGGTAGCCGCCGTGAATTATGCTGCTGGTAGCAGCCAGCCGACTAGTAACTTGATACAGTTATTACATTTATGCTCTTGTTTGTTTCGCCCACTTGCGCATTAGTTCAGACAGGGCTCCCCATCTCGATAGGGTTTAGCGGCGGATGGAGAAATCTCACCGTCGTCCGCAACCACGTCGGCCACCGCTGCTGGTTGGTCGTCGCTTTTATCAACCATGCGTCGTTGCGATGGTTAGCTCAACACTACCGGTGGCTGCTTGACGTCGTCGTCGTTGTAGCTGCAAACTCGATTACGTTCGGTTTAGCCCTTTAATACATACATATATGCATGGATGGAAGTTGGCCTGGGCCTTCATTCGTGGCCTATGATCTGGTGGTGTCATCAACATGCTGGCGGCATAATTCAGCTAGACATCGAACTTCATACATTGTAGTAGAGTATACCAAGGGGTATATGGGTTGATTATGTACCTTCTTATGTTTGAAGTAGAGAAGCATCGAAATTTGGCTTCATTTAAGTCACTTTGCTACAAATACTTTTTTCATTTATCGGTCATTTTAATTACTTTTTTTCAAGGTTGTTACTTGTTTTTTTTTTTTGAAACTCGTTTTAAGTAGATCATACTTACCTTGACACCATGATGGCTACAGCACAATGTTACTTTACATCACGATCAAGAGCGTAGTGCTTCGTCTTCGTCAATTTTAGGCGATTTCTCTTTAGTTGTTCCAAACATTTAGGGTTTCCAAGTTTCTTTCAAAGAGAGCAATTAGCACCTTCGTAGCCTTCCACGAAGCTGCCAACCTTAGCATCGCTTGTTAGCATTACTTTCAGTCCATGGTGGTGCAGAGGGCCGTATTGAAAGATCTCCATGCAGGTCAAATTTCTGTCAATTTACTTTATATGTTTTTTTTTTGTGGCAGCTGCGCCGCCGTGAGCCTCTGGACCTGCCTCTGCTGCGATATCCTGAAGTGTGACATCGATAGTGAAGTTCCACGTTGAAGGTCCAATGGATTGTCCACCATGTATGAATTATGCACAGCAGGCATCTATTAATGAATACCTGCAGCCGTCAGTATTCTCCAGTGATACACACCAGGTTTCACTAGCGTACAGCAGCGCAGATTTTACGTTTGATTTGAAAATTCGGTCGGATTTTGGTGCGTTGATTGTTCTGAATTTGATACATTTCTTAAACTTGCCAAAGCAGCCCTCGCCTTTTAGATCCGTGAACCTATGTCGATCTTGGTGTCACCATCGGCCGCCATTTGGGTACCAAGATTTCCCTTCAGGAAAGGAGCCCAAAGAAGTTTTCTACATTCCCAAGTAACACACTTGTCACAGAAGAGTCACGGCGGCGCAGGTTTTTGTAGCGCAGAAGTCACTGTGGCTTACTTCTAACAAATAGATACTAACTTGCTAGAAGTAAGTCACACTGACTTCTGCACAATAAAAACCTGCGCCGCCGTGACTCTTCCGTAACAAGTGTGTTACTTGGGTTCTTCACTGCTGGCCCAGCTACCGTAAGACTGGTAGAGTTGACCGTGTTTACATCCAACGAATAGGCCTTGTTTCTTGTTGACATTGATGATGAGACCTGCCGCCGAAGAGCAATCAACAAGATCATCGAACTTAATCTGCATACCAGATCGTCATTGAGTTAAGAGAGCAACGTCCAACGTTCCAATCATCCAATTCGAAGTCATTTAGGTTCATGGTAATGGGCTGCCACAAGCCACGATTTGGTTCGCACGATCAATCGCACCAGTGCTGTCATGGTAAACTCAGAGCTGGTTACTCAAGGTTTTCAAAGCGCTCTCGACACTGGCAAGACTTTCTTAGGAATGACGACGTCTACATTACACTTTATGAAGAGTTTTTCCAGGGAATCCGAAATTCTTCTGTTATTATCTCGGAGGAGAGATAAAGCCTGCGCACTTTAGAATCGGTACACTTTCAACCGGCTGCCGCTCAAAACCGGTGCCACTAGGAAAAAAGTGTTGTTAGAAGCAATTGAAGCTTATCTATTGTAGTTTGTAGGAAAAATATAAAATTTGCTGTTTTTATAATTTTGGATGAACTATTAATCTGAATTCGTAAATAGTGCCAGTTTTTTCTGCACACATTGAGCAAAAACCAATCATTGTCAGATTCAAGATTTGTGTAGGAATATATAATTATCAAACCCACCAACTACGCAGTATAAAATAGTTCTTGGTATTATGATTGTTGATTAAAGGAGGTAAAATATTCCATGAGTGTTTAAAATTTCCAATATAGCTATGGTAAGCCTTTGAAGGGTTTTATCGAAAATCAAAGACTTGCATAGATATTTAAGGTCAAAAAAGTTGTTTTCGCATAAGCTTTAGTTCGGCAAATACGCATACGGGAAGGATACTATACGAATAGTATTGGTATACAAGAAACCAATGATTTGATGCAGAACAATATAAATAATCGTGGCTCGAAAGCTGTATGGACTATTGCTGACGAAATTCATTGCATGTGTTTTGATGGCGTGAAATATCTAACGATTTTTTAAATAAAACTGAATCTACTCAGAAGTATTTTGTTTGTGATCATAGAATCACATCTATAGTTCCATAATCTATATGGTTTTCAGTGTTTCATCCATGAAAACTATCTTATTTTAGGCTAATTATGAGGAGTTAGTCTTGTGACTGTTAATTTCCGACTACTGTGAGGGTAAACTGCTAATAATTCCAAAAATAATCCAGGTTTCGATATGAATTAAGTTGTGCCACATGAATTGGGGAATTGTAGATCCAAAAAAACGATCTCAGAATATATTTTTTCATAAAAAATTAGTTTGAGTAAAATTATGTTTTGAATATAGCGTGAATGGACAATAAGGCTATAAGTTTATTATGGTCTTGTGAACCATATTTGTTAAGAGTTTTATGTCGTAACTTGTTTTAAGCATATGTTTGATGAGTACGATTTTGTTTCTTCTTGAAATATCAGCCCGTAAACTGTGAAATTTAAAAACATTGACGATCATGGGTTTGTGCAGAATAAAACGGCATGAATTTCACAATCAGGTCAAAATTTTATCTTGAAGAAATAAAAACTGATTTTTTCATATTTTTCCTACAAAAAACAATAAATAAGCTTCATTTGCTTCTTACAACATTTTTTTCTAGGTTAAACCGTTTTTGATCTGCAGCCGGTAGAAAGCGTACCGATTCTAAAGTGCGCAGGCTTTAGTTACAGGGATTCGTTTTATGAGTTCAGCAAGAATTTCTCCAAAGAGACCTCCGAGTATTTTTCTAGAATGTAGTTCTTCCTATGTACTTCTTAAGCATTTTCTCCATGATTACCTCCAGGGACACCGCCAGAGCTTCTAAATTGTAATTTCAAGATTTACCTAGATAATTTCAACCCGAAGATTGCTCAAAGGATCCTTTTTAATGTATTCCTGCCATGTATTTCTTTGAAAATTTCTCCAGGGGTCCCAAGAAATGGTTGTTGGGAGTTTCTCAAGAAATTTCTCAAAATGTTCATCTTGAAGCTAGTCCCCGGGTTCTTCAGAAAATCGAATTGTAGATACTTGATGAAACACGACTTATTCCGACTATGGATTACTGCAGGAATTTATACTGGCCTGCTTACTCTCATACGAAATTTGACGTTTGAGAGGTGCCGGCACCGCCCAAACGGTGTGAAGAATTAGCAAATAAGTTAAAATTCACAAATACAAAGAAATTAAAAAAAAAAAAACCGCCCAAACGTTAATTTCTTTGTGAGAGTAAGCAGGCCAACATAAATTCGTGCAGTGGACCATCTCTTCCTATATTCTGCAATAACTTACGAAGTATACACTCATAGCCTACTATAGCATGGAAATTCATTTTGGGATTCTTTTGGGGATAGGTACGTACGAAAATTCCTTCAAGGATTGTTACGGAAGTTCGTGCATGTAATTGTTGATGTTTCTTTGAACTTTTTTTTTAGGAATTTTCTCTAGAAATACAATTAGTATTTCTGTCGGGAGTTTTTTCTTAAGGTTTCTCAGGGAATATTTCTGGAAATTTCTGAAGAAATTATTCCACGAATTTCTCCAAGTGCTTTCTTAGGAGTTCAACCAACGATTCCTTTATAAAATGCAATTCTTTAAAATTTTTTTACAGAGATTAGGAGATATATTCAGAAATTTCCGTAAGGGGTTTTTTTAAAAGAAATTCCGACTTTTTTTCAGGAACCTTTTCAGGAATTATTCCATTTATTCAAGGACTTTTTCAGGCATTTATTTAGACATTTCTTCAGAGATTTTTCTAATAATGCTTCAGATATTTTTCCGAAAATTCTCTCAACAATTCGTGCACAAATTACTCGATAATCTATTCCTGGGCTGGGCATCTTTCTTGGTTTTATTTTTTAAATATCCTTCTATGAATACTTACAGTTTCTTTTCCAGTTCAAAGATTCTTCAAAAAAGTATTTTTTTTAAGAAATTTGTTGACCGGTTTGCTTTAAAAATCTCTCAAGTATTTACATGGTTTCTTAAGGAATTTCTTTAGATTTTTTTCTCAGGCATTCATCATGGAATTCCTTGTAATGAAATGTGGACGGCGCCTTTCATGCATTTATGTCTAGGAATCTTACCAAATTCCAGTATTTATTTAGAAATTTCCAAAGACATCATCAGGAAAACTCATTAGGAATGGAAAAAAAAATTCCCAATACCCTTGAAGAATATCTAACCAACTCCTACGAGAATCTTTGAAGACATCCTAGGGGTTATTTTTGCTGGAACCACACATGGGCAATTTCTAGAATAAATCCTTGTAGGAATTTGTGCCTGACGGGATTTCTCATAGAATCCCTGAAGGAGCTCTTAAGAGAGTTTCCGAGAGAATCATTTTAGACGGATTTCCGAAAATTTCTGAAGAAATCGCCAAAATTCCGATGGAGCCTCTAATGGTATTTTTGTAAGAATCCCTGACGAAATATCAGAAGTGATCCGAGCAGCAATTTCTAAAAGAATCCATTAGGAAAATTTTGAAGAAATCTTCAGTGGAATTTCTGAAAAAATCTCACAAAGTATGTACTCTTGAAAGAATCTCTTGAATAATATCTGAAGAAATCCTTGGGAAATTATTGACGTAATCCCAGCAGGAATTTTTGAAGCACTTCGAGATGAAATTCCCGAAAAAAAAACTCCTGGGAAAGCCTTGGTGAAATTCCTTGTTTTATTTATTTTTTAATTTGGTTTTCATGAAGTGTTCCAGGAGGTATCTGGGGACTTTTTCTGAAGAAATTCAGGTAGGAATACTTGGGAGATCCTGAAGGAATCTCTATATGAGCTCCTGCAGGATTTTGTGAATGAATCCCTGTAGAAATTCCTGTAGAAAAACTGGGGAGAAATTTTAATGGAATCCTCAACGCCATTCCTAAACAAATCTCTGGTAAATCTATAAAAATCTATACGAATTTCTGGAGGAGTTTGTGGGATTTTTAAAGAAATTACAAAAAAAAATTACAAATGAAATTTGTGAAAAAATCTTAAGGAGCATTTCTAACGCAATCCCTGTAGAAAATTCTGGACAAATTCCTGGATAAAAAAGGTATACTAAACGAATCCACAGAAGAATTTCAAAAGTAATTTCTGACAAAGTTTCAGAAGGAATCCTTGTATAAATTTCATGAGAAATTCTTCTTCATGTATCAAATTTTAGAAGCAATCCATAGAATGGAATCCTTGGACAAATTTTAGAAGAAATCTCATAAAAAAGAAATGAAAAATCTCCTTTATCTGTATTAACGAGATTTTTAGCCCTAGGCTAGTTCATCTTGGGACCCACGCTTTACTTCCCTTCCGAAGGAAGAACTCGCATTTTGCGAGTTTGTCGGGAGTGGGATTCGATGCCAGGTCCTTGGCGTGATAGTCAAGTGTTCTAACCATCACACCAGGTCTGCTCCACCCTAAAGGAATTCTACGAAGCGTTTCCGAATTTTTGAAAGATTCTGTGGAGGATTTACTAAAGAAATCAGTGGATAAGTTTCTGGTGGAATTCTGTACTTCGGCTTTCTGTAAGAATCGCCGGAAATATTTCTGATAAAATACGTGGATTATTTTCTGAAAGAACTTCCGTGCGGAGTTTTTGAAGAACTTATGGGAAAATATCTGAGGCAAATCAGTATTGTAGTTTTGAGTTGTCAAAATGACTGGTTCAGATTTGTTCATAGTTTTGTAAACTATATGAGTACGAACAATTCCTCCAAGATTTTTTTTTCCATAGCTTAATTCAGTGATTCCATCTTGGCTTCTTCCAGAAATTCAATCAAGAATTCATCTAGGGATTCCACTAGACATTTTTTCGGGGATTTGTCCTGAGATATCTTAAGAGGTTCCTCCAGTGCTTTTTTCGAAGTTTCCTTCAGGAATTTCTCCAGAGATCCTTTAAGGTATTTCTACAGGGATATCTCCATATATGCCTTCCAAAATTCCACTAGAGATTGCTCCAATAATTACATCTGGAATGATTCGAAGTATTTCTGCAGGAATGTATTCCAGAAATTCTTTTAGACAATTTTACTTAGAGATTCTTAAAAAAACACTCCAAGAATTGCTTGAAAAATTTGCACAAAAAACCTTTAGGGATCCTAGTTTTTTTTATCTGTATAAACGAGATTTTTAGCCCTAGGCTAGTTCATCTCGGGACCCACGCTTTACTTCCCTTCCGAAGGAAGAACTCACATTTTGCGAGTTTGTCGGGAGTGGGATTCGATCCGCGTCGGTTGTGGTAAATATTGAGCGATCACTTGACGCGAGTGGTCTATTGTTTGCTTCCCGCGTGAAGCGAACAATGGCGACATCGTGAGATTGTTCGGACTCGTCGGTTGTAGTAAATATTGAGCGATCACTTGACGTTAGTGATCTTTTGTTTGCCTCCCGCGTGAAGCGAACAATTGCGAGATTTTGTGCTTGTTCGGACACGTCGGTTGTGGTAAACACTGAGCGATCACTCCCCGCGAGTGATCTATTGTTTGCTTCCCGCGTGAAGCGAACAATGGCGAGACTGTGTGTTTGTTCGGACACGTCGGTTGTGGTAAATATTGAGCGATCACTTGACGCGAGTGATCTTTTGTTTGTTTCCCGCGTGAAGCGAACAATGGCGAGATCGGGTGCTTATTCGGATACGTCGGTTGTGGTAAATATTGAGCGATCACTTGACGTGAGGGATCTATTGTTTGCCTCCCGCGTGAAGCGAACAATGGCGACATCGTGAGCTTGTTCGGACACGTCGGTTGTGGTAAATATTGAGCGATCACTCAACGCGAGTGTTCGATTGTCTGCTTTCCGCGTAAAGCGAACAATGTCACGGCGGCCGGCATGGCGAACAAACATCAAAAGGTCATATTACTTATCAAAGTGAATCCTGACCCAACAAACACTCCTTCCTGCAGCCTTTGGTGGAGTCGCAGCGGTAAACGCGGTCCTTCACTTAACAAAGGTTGGTACTAATATTCCTTTCCTCTCCCAACCTGACTGCAAGGACGTGGCCGGCGCCGTTATTGTACTGTAAAAGAGAATCTCTGAAGCGTGCACAGTGAGACCACTCCCAGTCAATTATTCAGTTGATTCATTGCGCAACTGTCATTGGTTCGGGTCAATCACGGAGTAGCAACCATAGATATGTGCAGTCAGTCTAAGCTAAGCTAAGCTAAGCTAACTTATGGGAAAATATCTGAGAAAACCCGTGCATGCTTTTCTAGAGGAGTTCTCGGAGAAGTTCGAATTCTGAAGAAATCCATAGTAGATGTTCTAAAAGATCTTTTGAAGGAATCCGTGGAAGAATTTTTAAAAGTAATCTCTGAAAGATTCAGGGAGAAATTTTGAAAGAAATTAAAAAAAATGTATTAAAAGAAGCTCTTGAATTTATATCGAGGTTAATTTCTAGAAAGCTTTGAAGAAAACTAAGAATTTTCTGAGACATTCTTCGGAAGAATCTTGGAAGCCGTTCCTGGTAGATTTTTTTTTTCAAATTTCTGTGGAAGATTTTCGGAAGGAATCGCTTTAGGAAGTTATATTGAAGTACCAGGAGGGTTTTTACAGATATCGATGGAGGAATTTCTGAAAATATTTATGAATTGTTTTCCAAATGAGTCCTTTGATAAATTTCTGGAGGAATCTCTTCCCCCTTTGGAGCCAGATAGTTTCGCCACAGCTGCCGTAACATCGCTGGCCTCGAACACGTTTGTTATGCTCGGTTTTATCACCGGGGTCATTTTGACCCCTCTGGCTACCAAGGGTTAAAGGATTTCTGAATTTATAGATGAATTTTTGTAGTGATTTTTGCAAGATTTTCCAAAAACTGTATTAAAATTAAAAACTCCGTAAAAATATTTGTTATTTTTTGAGAGAATCCGTAGAGTTATTTCCGGGAAATACTAAAATTGTGAGGGTAAATGTTTTTCAAAGTTAATTATATTAGTCACAAATGATCAAAATTTCATTGCATTCGGTCCATTGAATCCGAAGATATAACAGCCAAAAGTTGGCTATCAGATAATTATACCTTTTTATAGAAACATTTTAATTTCATGTAGAATAGCTTGATCTTTTCCAAATTTGAACCACTGATACACAACTAGTTGAACTTGAAAAAATTGAGAATATTGGATTCCTGAACGGTCCGGGAACTTTTCGTAATGGACTTCCTTGAGCATAGATAATACTTGTGCCTGATGCACGATGTAAGTATTAAGCTAACATAGTCATTGTCAGAGGAAGCTCTCAGTTAATAACTGTGGAAGTGCCCATAGCTCGCTAAGTTGAGAAACAGGCTTTGTCTCAGTTGGAACCTGGTGCCAAGTAGAAGAAGGCGACGCTTTCTATTGACGTACGAGAAACACTCCCATTTTGAAATATCAGCGAACACGTACACCAAGTATGCAAGCAACATATGTTCTGTTCATTGACGCAGTTATATCGACACCGGAAGTAGCAGGCATCCGTTCCATTCACAAAGCCAAACTTTTCTGCAATCTATTCACGCCGTACTACCAATCTCCCGGAATCCCGAAAACTCGTCAAACATCCGCCCGTATTGATTATTTCCATTGCAAAGGAGATTCTCCTCCGGCGCGGCGCAGTCCCATCCTGTGAGGATCCCTTCAATATAAAAAACGGAAAACTTATCCGCTGAAGAAAAGTTCGCATTACTTTTTATTTCGCACTCGAAAAGTTGCCCTGATCCGGCTGGATTTGGGTTCGATAAAGTTTGGCTGGATGTGAGAGGTGGCGGGTCGAGATGCGTCGTCGTCGTTGTCGGTGTCGATTCCATGGGAGACAGACGGGTAACAACACCCACATCACGTGTCGGAGAACATTTGTACTTTTCCTTTCTCGCCCCATCGTTTCCTGCTTTCCAATCACTTTCACTCACTTGTCGTCTCAAGTCTGGAAATCCTGCTCAATATCCTCAGCCGGGTCGCTTACAACTCAGCATCTGTACGTGCAATGCACTGTGGGTGGGGTTGGGGATATGCTAGGAGTAGATATTTCATGATCTCATTGAAATCGCTGTCGAAATGGCTGACGAGCAGCGAAATTAAAGACGAACGTCCGCTGTAACACCGCCTGAAGGATATTGCCCAATGAAGAAGGAAAATGCTGAATCAATACCAGCTGCGCGAATGCCGGCAAAAGTTTTCCTCATTCAATGACCCGCATGGGTGCCGTCAATTTGCCTACGTAGCTGAGCTTGATGGATTCGGACGTCAGCCGTATATTCTTCCATTTCGCCCATAACATCGGTGAAGGAAACTTGCTCCTTCGAGGCAAGACTCTCCCCTTCTCTTTCTCTGTGGCCATTTCCGACAGGGAGGAAGTTGCGCCCGATGGGCGCTAACAAGAACTGTCAGCAACGGTCTCGTGGCATTCCAAGTGCTGCTGCACCGTAGCGTGTAGCTGTCTCATTATCGAAAAAATAGGTTTGCCCTTCCCTTCCGCTGCTGGCTCTGGCTGACTGACTGGTCGGGCGCCATTGACGGCGGCCCATTTCGGATATTCAAGGTTTCCGGACGACCGGGTGGACGCGCAAACATCATCGTCGTCATCGGCGGCGGCGGCACTGGCAACGCGTCAACCTGGGTGTGAGAAAATCGACATCCAACACTCTTGAACCACGTGAAGTAAGCATTCTTTGTGTGGATATTTGCTGTTGGTGGATTGTGGTGCTAATAAATAAGCAAACAACGGTGAGAACAAAGAGCCTACAGTGTCGGAATGGCACGTTTCCTTGGAGATGAGGTAATATATTGCTAAAAGAAAGTATTGAACTTGGTATATTGGAATGTTCTGTGGGGCAATGACATCATTCTGCAAATTTCCTTCTGTTACGGCAAAAAGAAGATATTATGTAATAAATAACAAACTATGCCATATCTTTTCCTTGTTTGAGAGGTAGCGTCCGAAGTTATTAACTAAGAGTTGCATGCGAATATCATGTGATAGGTGCGAAGATGCTCACGGCCAAGGAAGTCAAGGAACTTTCCATTTACAAAAAATATCTCGAACCGACCAGATATCGAACCCGTAATTCTCAGCATGATCTTCGCGATCTCTTGCGTTTACCATTCCAGATATATGGGGCCCTAATTCACATAAAGTGTGAGCGGCACTAAAATTGCTCTAAATATCGTATTTTTTTTTACCGAAAACGACAATTAAGCACCGCATTCAAAATTTTATTAAAAGACACCGTCCATAAACTACGTAGATTCATTTTTGGTTATCATAGACCCCCTTCCCCTCGTAGACATTTGTCCTCGAATTTTCGGACCGCAGGTTGCGATACAAATGAGGAAGTGCTTTTGAGCTCTATGCCCATGAAAGTATATGAAATTTCCTTTACGTAAAGTTCCTGAGTCTTACGAGAATCGAGAATCTGTCACCCTTAGCATGGCCTTGCAGAATACCCACGCTTTTACTGCTGTGGCTATGGGGGCCGTTCAATAACTTAGTTTTTAGGAGTACTATGTTGAAGATGGATGCAGTTCTACTCTACCAAAACAATTCTTTAGGGCAGGTTGGGGTGCAAAAGTGTAATTTTGATCGAGATGCAATCAGTTGCAGGTTATAGGGAATTTTGTGGAAGGTTGTTGATAGGAGATTTGAAACTGCCATGTGGAGTTTCAGAAGGATTTAGGTGGATTAAAGGATACTTTCAGGAGAGCTTCAGGGGATTTCAAAGGGGTTTTAGAGAAATTCCAAGACGTTTTCGTAGACAATTAGACGTCCATGGCCATGACGCAAGACAGATGTCAAAACTTGCTCACGTCAATATTTTCGGTGAAATTGCGAAACTGTGAAAATTAAGACTAAAAACTTGAAAATGTGGAGTGTAGTGAAGCGTTCGACAACGTCGGACGTACTGTAGTATATCGGGTCGCTGTGCGATGCTGCGCTGGGCGATTCTCATAGAGAGGCAAAGACCGAATTCCAGTTTATACTCGGACGCTGTAGAGTGAACACGTACTCGAGAGTGCTGGTCAGTTTATAAACGGTTTGCTCACACTTTGTGTGATTTTTTTTCTTTTGTCAAAGCGGAATCTATTCAACGAATAGATAAAATGGAAACTAGAAAGAATACGATGAAACTGGTGTTTGCTCAGTCGGCAAAGCTGCCGATCCATCTGGATGTTCTCCGGTTCTTGATGCGCGTCCTGAAAATTCCGGCTACAGATGTCCACTCGGTGTACAAAGATGAAAACGACCAACGGTTCTACGTGAAATTTATCGACGAGACTAGCTTCAATCGGTTCAGCAGTACCATGGAGGAGCAATACTGGTTCGAGTACGCGGATGGAGAAAGGACCCGGATACATCTCGAAATGGCGAGCAGACAGTTCAAGTATGTACGAATTTTCAATTTACCCCCTGAAACGGAGGACAAGGACATTGCGGCAGTGCTGGGGCAGTTTGGAAAGATTCGTCAACACGTGCGCGAGAGGTATCCCGCAGAATTCGGTTATCAGGTGTTCAGTGGCGTAAGGGGAATCCACATCGAGATTGAAAAAGAGATCCCAGCGAACTTGTACATCGGCCACTTTCGTGCGCGGCTTTATTATGAAGGGTTAAAAAACAAGTGTTTCTTCTGCAAGGCGGAGGGACACAATAAGGTCAACTGTCCCAAGCTGGCTGAACAAGGTGTCTCTGGTCCAGCCAACAGTCGACTATACAGTCAAGTGGCAGCGAATCTGCGGATAGCAACGAGTTCCAGTGAAAGCGAAATCAGACCGTCATCGTCGATGACGGTGTTCCAAGTCCCGAAGCACCCTAGTTCGACGGCGACCACGGATAAAACGGAAAAGACAAACCCGAGCGAAATCATGACGACGAGTACAGATCAGGCGGCTGCTGAAAAAGTGGCCGCAATCCAGGCGGTGGAGAAGGAATCAGTGAGACAAAAGGGTGTCGATGTGCAAGTAACGAACACTAGCAGCGGAGGCCAAACCAGTTCGATGGAGACGGGCGATACATCACGCGCACACACGGAGGAGTCCGGTGTGAAACGACCACCAGCATCTACATCAGAATACGACAGTTCGGACGTGGAGAAGGGAAAAGGTAAGGGTCGTGGAAGAAAAAAGAAACAACACACAGAAAATTCATCAAGGGCGAGCAGAAGTGGATCACGTGGTCACTCCCGTGACTGAGGGAACTCACCAAGGTGTGGTGAGAAATGTGAGGTTCCCAAGCGCGATTTAGTTTTTTTCATTTGCATCGCACGCTGGCCAGCAAGCGTACCAGTTGTCGTAACGTTCATTGAGTGATCATGCCGTATATAAGGAAGTTAGCTACAATTAATTTGAATGCGATTAGCTGCCGGGTTAAACAACACTTGCTGAAGGAGTTCGTATGGAACAACGATCTTGACGTTGTGTTCATGCAAGAGGTAGCATTTGAAATTTTTTCGTTTCTGCCAACACATACAGTATGCGGCAGGAAAAAATGCGAAAGTGTTTTTCAACTTCAAACCTCATTTTCGTCCATTTGACATTAACCAATCTATGTTTCAACGTTCCATGATCTACAATAGGCTAGTTTTCTGAAAAGTAAATTTAAAAAATTCCCATTTTGGTCACTAACCTTTACAGGGCGGCGCCTGAAGATGAAGACAACCAGAATTTTCAAACCGCAGAAAATCACACAGGTCGCTAAATTTCGCATCTGATAAAACAAAATTTTTGATTTTCTCTACAATATCATCAAATATATGTACTTATTCCATCTGGTATGTGAAACTACATGGCTCTGGATCAGTGGGGTCTGGTTGTTCATCGAATTAGAGCTAATTTTGTTACTGTTATAGTCATTTTGTTTGATGACCATTGGGCGCGCAGTTTATTGATATCCGCTTATTAGGCCTACATTATCACATGTTAAACATCAAATATGTTCATTTTTATTTTTCAGTGCAAGAATACAGACATTGACTGATACACTGTCAAGAAAAAATAGTCATATATATCCCATATTTAGCGTGTAATAGTGCCTTGAACTTTTCGCATTTTTTCCTGCCGCACCCTGTACAGCTCTGGTGAATATCAGTGAAGATGGAAAAGGTACGGGGATATTGATACGTTCGAATTTACAGTTCTCGAATCTTGTGATGAACACTAACGGTCGGATCACATCACTAGTAATTGATGGGGTAAATTATATTGATGTTTACGCACACTCTGGGTCAAAGTATAAAAAAGAAAGGGATCTGCTGTTCACTGATGAAATGATGGTACACTTGGGCGAGTTTAAAGAGAACGTCGTTCTCGGGGATTTCAACTGCATAACAGATAAAAATGATTCAACAGGTGTTGTGAAAAATATTTGTAATGGGTTGAAGAAGATGATTTCTGAACTTGGGCTGTTGGACGTGGAGCTTTCCAAAAATTCACATCGCGTTTTTACCTTTGTGAGGGGAGATTCAAAATCCCGACTTGATCGAATTTACGGTTCACAAGAGTTTATCGAAAATGTAAGAAAGGTCGAAACAATTGCAGTTCCGTTCTCTGACCACTACAGTGTTATAATGACGTTAGAAATCACAGATGTTAATAATATGAACTTTTTCGGTAGAGGTTATTGGAAGATAAATTCAAACCTCATAACTGTCGAAGAGATCCAAGACAAATTCAAAACGTACTATGCTCAGCTAAGAAACAGAAACTCGTTTCAGCATATCAGTTTTTGGTGGAACAATGATTTGAAAAGCGGAATTAAAAGATTTTTTAAAGGTGAATCATTTGCTTTGAACCAGCAAATTACTCGTGAGAAGAGTTTCTATTATAAATGTTTTAAGGAGGCAGCAGAATATCAAGCTTTAAATTTAGATGCGAGAGAAGAGTTGAAATTAGCAAAATCCAAATTAATGAGCTTGGAGCAGAAACGACTGAACAGGTTCAGAAGTAAATTGAAAGCACATTCGTTGCACTCAGATGAAAAGCTATCATTTTTCCACGTCACCTCGTTCATTAACAGATCGTCACGTTCAAAATTGTTAAAATTGAAGTTGAATGGCGAAATCACTTCAAATCCGTCAATATTAAAAGAAGCACTTTATGAGTATTTTTCCGAAAAGTATAAAAACGACAGCCCCAATTGTGGCTGCGGAAACACCCTAGATTATCTGGATAGACGACTAGACGAAAACGATAGACAGCAATTGATTAACCCTATTGAAATGGTTGAAATTGAACATGTAGTTCTAGAAGCATCTAAGAATAGTTCGCCTGGGCCAGACGGAATTAACTATGAGTTTTACGTTACTTTTTTTGATTTACTGAAAGATGATTTGTTAGCTTTATACAACTCTTACCTCGTTGGAGGCGAGTATCCACCTGGTTTATTCACCTCCGGAATAATCGCTTTGATTCCGAAAAAAGGAGACAATTTAGATTTGGTTAACAAAAGACCCATAAGCATGCTTAATAGTGATTATAAGATTTTTGCAAAAATTTTATTTAACCGTTTGAAACCCATGATGAAAAAATTGTTGGGGCCTGGACAATCAGCCAGCATCGAAAATAGTTCTTGTGTCAATAATTTGTCACTGTTGCGAAATATAATTATCAAAGCAAACAAGTCAAGGAAATTTAAGGGAATATTGCTGTCCGTCGATCTGGAAAAGGCCTTTGATCGCGTGGATCATCAATATCTCTGGGAGATCCTGAAAAAGTTTGAGTTCCCCGACAGGTTCATTGAGTGTTTGAAACAATTGTATAAAAATGCGAGCTCTAAAGTGTTATTTAACGGTTTTTTAACAAATTCGTTTTCTATTGAATGCACAGTTCGCCAAGGATGCCCTTTGAGCATGGCATTGTTTGCCCTATATATTGAACCTTTGCTAAGAATGATTGACAAAAATATTCAAGGGGTACTAATCGATGATATTTTCATTAGAATTGTTGCATATGCAGACGATTTGAATATTTTTATACGAAATGATGCAGAGTTCAGCATTGCATTGGAACTGATAAACTACTTTAGCATATACTCAAAAATCAAAATTAATTTCAGCAAATCCCACTTTTTGAGATTGAACAACTGTCCGCTTGGCCCTCAGCTAATAAACGAAACTAGAGACATAAAAATTTTGGGATTCCGATTTGTCGAGGATTATAAAAAAAAAATGATAGATTTGAACTATGATAATTTGATCGAAAATATTAATTACACTTTATCCCTACAGTACAACAGAAGATTGAACATTGTACAAAAAGTGTGGATCTTAAATCCTTACGTACTGTCAAAACTGTGGTATGTTGCGCAGCTTATTCCACCAGAAAATAAACACATTGCACTACTGAGAAAAAAATGTGGGGATTTCATATGGAAAGGATTTTTCTATAAAGTGGAGCGAAAAGAGCTATATGCTCCGATCTACAAGGGTGGACTTTCATTAATTTGTGTGGAGTCGAAAGCCAAGGCTCTTTTTATAAAAAACATTTTGTCATCTGGTAGGAACGGTGCAATTGATAACTTCATGATTGGACAAGCTAATAACAAAAATCTAACTCACAATACGCGAGAGTGGTTAAAACAGTCGGTAAAGTTTGAAGAACAGAACTTAGAAACAAGTAAACAGATCTATGATAACCTAATTTTTAAACAAAATATTAAAATGAAGCAACAGGAAAAAAATCAAAATTTCCAATGGGAAACTTTTTATGAAAACATAAACCAGAATTTTATATGTAGCGAATCCAAATCAACATTATTTTGTGTATTTAAGGATATTATTCCATGCAATTCAAAACTCTACAAGCACAGAGTAAGAGGGATTGATTCATCAACTTGCGATTCTTGTGGAAGAATCGACACTGTTGACCATAGGATCAAGATTTGTTCGGGATCAGGGAAAATATGGGTCTGGTTAAATAATGTAATCAAATCGAAATTCAAAATCAATGTAGTAGACGCGAATGACTTATTGCAGTTTGGTATAAGACCTAATAATTGTAAATATAAAGCAGCTTTGTGGTTAGTTAGCGAAACAGTTAATTATTGTGTAAAAAATTATTCAAATGGTTGCGTTGAAGATCTTAAACGGAAAATCAGTGTGAAAAGATGGAATAATAAGCAACTATTTTGTTTACAACTTAAGAAGTATATGTATCTTTTGTAAATAGTATTAGAAAAATATTGTCATGTACTTTGTAGTTATTGAAATAAATGTTGGGTTGTGTACCCTAAAAAAAAAAAAAAAAAAAAAAAAAAAAAAAAAAAAAAAAAAAAAAAAAAAAAAAAAAAAAAATTCCTACACATCCCTGAAGAGAAAAAGTCCCATGGAGCGACAATTAATCTTCCAACGAATCTCCCGACGAAGATTTTTCATATTCAGATTTTGTTTATGTGCGATTGAGTAAAACATGTTTAGTATTGCTGTGAGCATGAGTGTCTTTTGTATATTAAAAATCCATAGTTGAGAGTGACGTAGCTAAGAGATTAATTGTCACTCCATGAGCGTTTTACTTCAGGGATGGGGCACAAGCATTGTCACTGTGTACCGGCTAACAAGCCTTGGCTTAGGCGCTATTGATCGCTTTTTGAATCCAAAAGAAACACGTGAACTCAGGGCAAAATGTATTGCTACACACAACACTGCAAAATGTAAGTTAAATTAAAAAAACTAACAAATTATAAAGGAAATGAACAAACACAAGAAGTTTGCGAGCTGCTGATCAGAATTCTGCCAATAGTCCGTCTATATTCCTATAACAATGAGAGCTAAAGGAAAAATACGGAGGTATTAAAGAGTTGCAGAGGGGTGTCAAAGCTTTTGAAAACGATGCATTACATTTTAGGGTGTTCACGGGGCTTTTAGAGGGTCCCAGAAGAGTTTAAGGCGATTCATGAAATGTTAGAGGCAGAGCCGTAGCGTGGTCCCAGTGCGTCCTTGGCAAGCATTCTGGTTGGCTCCTCACAATTAGACATTGTTAATTTGCTTAAATTTGTAGTTATCCATTTTTTTAAGTTTCTTTATTTAAAAACAGTATTTTGGTGTTAGAAATATATTTCTTTCGATTTTGTTTTTACAGGTCGGACTCGATTATCCGGAGTATTGATTTTTATTTCACTCCGGATAATCGAATTCTCCGGATAATCGAATCACGAAAAAAAATATTAAATTTTAATTTAAAAATTATATGTTTTTGTTATGTGATGTGCATGAAGCTGTGACGTAGCCAGAAATTTAAATTAGGGAACGTCCATAAATTACGTAACACATTTTTTTTTATTTTTTCTTTCCTCCTAGTCATACTTCTTTAAAAAGACCCCTGAAATTTTCGTATAGGTCATCACACAATGTTGAATTCTTCTCCTCCTCGTAAAGCGTGACGTAAGTTATAGGCGTTCCTTTAGAATATTGTATACAGTGGGACCTTGATTGTATTTTAGGCTGACGAAATCGACATAGTTTTTTTTTTTTTTTGTGGATTTTGAACTCCAAAAAAGGTTCTGATTCTATCAAAGGAAACAATACAGTTAAAGGGGAATTGTGAAGGGATGTGGTTGATGTTAATTTTTGTCAGTTTTGATGAACGAGAAAAAAAAAAATGTAATGAATAGGGCTGTAGTATTAGATTTGCTATTTATAGCGGAACAATTTTATCTTCTAATTTTTGTTGGCATGATAGGCCTACTGCAACACAGTCTTCTCGGAGCTTCTTCAACAATGTTGAGATAATTCGATATTCTGAATCTGCACGTCAAACGGAGCCAAAATTTAATATCAATACATTTTTATAGGTGAAGTGGAACAGGTGTAGACAACTTGAATCATAATTCATAATTGAGCGGCAAATAAAAATAAACATCACAAAAAAACATTTCCCATTTCAGATCAAGGAGTGGATCCGTTTTCGTTGCCTTTCCGGGCTATATTACAAAATATTCTGACTCAGAGCTTCTGCGCTAAGTCTATGATACACACGTGGTACTGAGAGCGGTGATGTCAATTCCGCCAAAACACGCTTAATACAAAAACGATCACAATCTCGCTAAAGGAATCGTTGTAGAATTTTTTAAAAGAATTCCTTGATTGGCCCCTGGAAAAATCACTGGAGGAATCTTTAGAGAAGTTTGAAAGAAGTTTCTGAATCACTACTAGAATTACTGTAATTCATAGAAGGTTTCTGTAAAAATTTCTTGAAAAATCTCCAGAGGAATCCATGGACAACATCCTAAAGGTCTATACCTGAGCAGGAACGAATTAGATATCATACCAAGACAAGGTATTGAGTCATCGACAAAAATACCTCAACGAGTTTGGTATTGAGGACTGCTTGAGGTTTTATTGAATTACAGCGTCCGTTCATTCGTTGCAAACCCGCTCGTTGCAACGCTTTTTAGTTGCAAGTCCGCTAATTGGAAAATTTGACAAGTTTTTGCAATTAAAAAGCAATCAAGTGTCAAATTTGTGCTGTCAGTGCATTTCGATGCACTTTAATGTCAAAGTGACGTTGCAATTAGCGAATGGCATTCGCTCGTTGCAATGTACACTCCCGTGCAAAAGTTTGGGGTCACCCCCTCAAAAACATGGAAATGTTTTTCGGTCATATCTCAGTCATCTTTTATTTAATCCAGCCATTCTCAGACTCTATCGAAAGATAAAGAGTTAGATTTGATTCGTAGGTACTATTCACAAATTTTATATGAAATTTTTAGTACCAAAAGTTTACCTAAACTTACATGTTTTTCCTAAATCTGTACGAAAAATTATTTTCCGTGTAACTCTAAATTGGGTCGACCAAATTTTAAAATTAAAGTTGCATTAGAACCCTATTTCTATCCTCTTTGAAAGCCAATCATTAGATTTTAGCGGAATAAGTCATAACATAATTTAAATTGTCGAGTTAGGTTTACAAGTCACCGTGCAAAAGTTTGGGGTCACCTTTCAAATGAAGTCTGAGTCGGATTTTTATTCAAATCGTCATTTTTTTTGGTGCAACTCAATTCCTTCTATGATAGTTGAATGGCAAGACACAGAAATGGTTATGAAATGTTCATAAACTAAGTTCTAGACTAAGTTTAGATAGAAAATGACATATAAAATCCATACTAAATCAGCTAAGTTTGTTATATAAAGTGCGAAGGAGGATAGAAGTGAGATAAAAATGACTAATTCGTGATTTCTACCCTATATAACTGTAAATGTTAAAACCACAAATACACCACTACCCCGAAAACCATTACAACAAATGTAATTTTTTCGAATGAACTTCGAGATTTTGGGTTTTGGTGCAAAGCAAAGGGATAACTTTTTGATGAAAATTCCATTTAAAATAAAATATGTAACATTCCTGAAACTTATGGATTTTGGGGTAATGGTATGTTTGTGGTTATAACACTTACAGTTATATAGGGTAGAATTCACGAATCAGCCATTTTTATTTCACTTCCATCCTCTTTCGCACTTTATACAACATACTTAGCTGATTTAGTATGGATTTTATATACCATTTTCTACTTTAACTTAGTGAGTGTGTTCTTGGAGGCAACGTCGAAATGCCGCTTTTTCATTTGGTTCGGCCGCGAGCGCGTCGTCGTCGTCGTCGTCTATTTCACAGTGCTCGTCTTCGTACAGGGCAATTTAGTGTGTTTTTGGAGGCAACGTCGAAATGCCGCTTTGAGTTTTTGGAGGCAAAGTGTACAGGCCGCGTTTTCATTCGGATCGTTCGTCGTCATCGTCTATTTGACTGTGCTCATCTTCGTGATTCTGGAGGCAAAGTGAAGAGGTCATTTTTTTTTTTTTTCATTTGGGGCTGCCGCGTCGTCGTCGTCGCAGATTTGGCTGTGCTCATCTTCGTTTGTTTAGTGTGATTTTTGAGGCAAAGTGAAAAAGCCGCTTTTTTTTTATTCGGACCGGTTGCGTCGTCGTCAATTTGAATGTCCACATCGTCGTACCCGTGTGTAGTTGTAGCGGTTCAGTGTGATTTCGGAGAAGAGGCCAATTAGTGGAAGATGCTGTAGCATATACGCACTGGACACTTCGAAGGATGTTAATTGGTGAGCTCTTTCCATTTTATCATAACAATAATAATAATAATAATAATAATTGATGCTAAAGGATTTATACAATTCTGCTCTGGTTTTTGTGTATCTATCTAACAAATATTGAAAAGTTCGTCACGTCATGTGTCGGCGCTAGCTCCAAATGCACAATTAGTTGATAATAAATAATTTCCTTTCATTTTTTGCATGAACACATCAATTTGAATGGTTCGTCATCTTCGGTGTCGACATTTGTAATATTTTAGTCCAAATGAATAAATGTTTTGACTCAAATAAAGGTTGCATGAATTTCTGGAAAAAGAGAGGGTCGGTAAAAGAAAGACGGCGAACCATGCGGTAAGATCTTTCTGATTTATTTATCACGTGTTATTTTGTTAATACTTGTGAATTGATCGCGTTCAGCATTGTCTCGCGCGGAAACGCAAACTACAGATGCGTCGGTGTTTAGCATTGTGTTCTCCTTAGTTGCGAATGAATAACTTATGTAGGGTGAGTTTTGAAGCACAAAAGATCGCGTTCGTCGTCCAAGGTTTAGAAGGATATTTCTTCGCAAGCGCATTATTAATCGCGAATCAAAACATTACACTCGTTTACCACGACAAAATCCTCAACACATCTCCATTTCCCCTGTCCAAACTCCTAGTGATTTCTCGTAGTAACGCAGAGAATTCCTCGGTTATTGGCCTAAGCGAGAATCATGTCATCACTTCCTTCCCTATCCTCAATTGACCTGCATTTGGACGCGGCCGGCGCTGGTATTGCTTATTGAAAAGTATTGGGATTCCAGCATTTACACAATGAAGAGAAAGCTAATCCCAAGCATCATCTGTTGGTTCTTTGTGTAAATGCAGTTGTCCTTACAATAACAGAGGAGCAACCGCGGGCGGTCAATCATGCTCATGCTCATGCTCATTTTCTACTTTAACTTAGTCTAGAACTTAGTTTATGAACATTTCATAACCATTTCTGTGTCTTGCCATTCCACTATCAAAGTAAAAATTGAAGTTGCACCAACAAAAATGACGATTTGAGCAAAAAGACGACTCAGACTGCATTTGCAAGGTGACCCCAAACTTTTGCACGATGCAGCATCCTAAGGGGTGACCCCAAACTTTTGCACGGTGACTTGTAAACCTAACTCGATAATTAAAATTATGTTAGGAATTCTTCCGCTAAAATCTAATGAATGGCTCTCAAAGAGGATAAAAATAGGGTTCTAATGCAACTTTAATTTTAAAATTTGGTCGACCCAATTTAGAGTTACACGGAAAACAATTTTTCGTACAGATTTAGGAAAAACATGTAAGTTTAGGTAAACTTTTTGCACTAAAAATTCCATATAAAATTTGTAAAAAGTACCCACGAATCAAATCTAACTCTTTATCTTTCGATAGAGTCTGAGAACGACTGGATTAAATAAAAGATGACTGAGATATGACCGAAAAACATTTCCATGTTTTTTAGTGGGTGACCCCAAACTTTTGCACGGGAGTGTAAACATGTTACAACGAGCGAACGGCCGCTGTATAGAACACGCACCATTTATTAATTTAGGTTTTGCATATTTCAGTTTAATATTCTACACCTATTCTCTCCTGCTCGGGTATATTAGAGTTCCTGGAGAAATCCCTAAAAATATCCTGAGGAATATATGGAAGAAACTCTGCAGAAATCCAAGGAAAAGGAGCTCCTGGAATAATCCGTGGAGAGACTCCAGCAGTACTTTTGGGACTTCCTCCCTAAAGGACTTCTTCTGCTCCACCAACAGAAAATTCTGGAGGAATCTAGAAAAATCCTTGGAGAAATCTTTCCAAGAATCGCAAGAATAATTCTTAGGCAATTCATAGAGAAAACCCTGGTGATATTGTAGGTAAAGAAAGGTAAGGAAGAATCTGCATTAGTTATTCCTAAAGAAATCCCAGGCGGACTGAAGGATTCCATACGGAATTCTTGGAGGAATACCAATTGATACCAAGAGGAATTCATCATTTTATTTGAATGCTTTCAACTGCTGCATGTTTGTATCGGGAATTCATCATTAAAAAAATCTCTGGAGGATTTTTTCATGGAAAGTCTAGAGCAGCGTTACTCAAACTATGGGTCGCGACCCACTGGTGGGTCGCGGGCTGATTTTAAGTGGGTCGCGAAGGCTTAGGCGTTATTGTAATTAATATCTACTTAAACTTTTGTCAAAGAAATTTACAACAACTTTCCCTAAAAATCGAAAAAGATATTTCTAGAAATGGGGTTTCTCATTAATTTTCCCAAACTTCTGTATTATGTGTCACAATCCGAAGCAAATTGAGCATTAAAACTATTCTGCATTCTGAAATCGGCTTTGGAATGATGAAATTCATTTTAAGAAGGTTTAAAACTCTGATAAAGTTTAAAAAAATTCCAAAATTTTTGTTCTTGAAAGATGAGTTCAAGTAAGATTGGTGATGTAGTTTTAATTTAAGACAAGGTTACAATGCAAAGTTCAAAAGCCAGATTTAAAAAAAAAATCGAGATATCGAAAATAAGGCAAAAATATTCTGAATTTCGTCAACAAACCATCAAACTCTTGATTATGTCTACCGAAAAAGCTTCAGTGGGGGTTTGGGTCGCCAAATTATATTACAATCTAAAGTGGGTCGCAAGCTATAAAAGTTTGAGATTCCCTGGTCTAGAGGAACCCCAGCAATAATATCCGAAGGCATCTCTACAGGCATTGTTTGGGAAATTCCTGGATTGACGTCTGTTACCGTAAACTATATTTTGGAAACAGTCGCATAGTTAGCATTTTTTCGCTGAAACGAAACTTTCAATGGTTTGGTCCTTTTCAAATATGACGAGAGATTTGTTTGTTACGTAATTTGTACATGATTCCAAAATATATCAACTGATATTAAGATTGATTGTAAAACGGTATGCCGAATGTAAAACACTTTTTCTTGTTTTAAAAAAAAAGCTAACACAATCGGTTCAGAAAATCGATAATATCTGGAGAAAACGCAATCGAGGCCTCCTAAAATCGGGTCAGCACAGTATTATAATATCAAACGATTTTTAATTTCTGCATTAAAGATCAAAAAAAAAATCTCAATAAAAAATACTCCGGATAATCGAGTCTAAAATTCCGGATAATCGAGCCCCGGATAATCGAGTCTCCGGATAATCGAGTCTCCGGATAATCGAGTCCGACTTGTATACATAACTCTACCAAAAGTTTCTTCTGAAGCTAAATCAAAATGTTTCTCAAACTATCTGTAAGAAAATTTTCAGCAATAATAATACAAACCATGGACATGGAGGAGTTTCTGAAGGAATTTCTACATAAGTTTTTGTTGGAATCTGTGGAAGAAATCCTGCTGGAATTACTGGATTAAATAATACAAGCATCTTAGGAGGAATTTCTATTTCTCCATAAATTACCCCAGAAATTTCTTCAGGGATTCCTCCAGAAATTGCACCAGGAATAAATCTAGGAATTCTTCCATAAGCTCAGTCAGTAATTCGTCCAGGATTTTCTCCAGGAAATCCTGCAGGGATTCCTACAGAAATTCTTTTAGGATTTTCTCTAGGAACAGGTTCTGGAATTTTCCCAGCGATTGCTGCAAGGATTGCTCCAGAAATGCCAGGCGGAATTCCGCCAAGAACTTCTTCAGGGATTTCTTCACGATTTTTTCCAATAATTCCTCCAGGGATTCCTTCAGAAATTCCTTCAAGGATTTTTCCAGGAATTCCTCCAGAATTTGATCTAGAAATCCCTTCTATAGGGATTTTTTATTTAGAAATTTCTTCCAGAGTTCCTCTAATTTATCCAGTAATTGTTTCAAAAAATTCTCTAGAGATTCCTTCAGGGACTCCACCAGCAATTTCCACAGGAATTCCTCCAGGAATTCCTCCAGGATTTCATTTAAAAATCTCGCCATAAACTCCTCAATGAATTTCTCCAGGAATTGCTCCTAGACATCCTTCAGAAATTATGTCAGCAATTTCTCCAGGATTTTTTGTTAGAAATTCTCCAGGAATTTGTCAGGGAATCCTCCAGACATTTCTACATGTATTTTTCCAGAGATTCCTTCAAGAATTGCATCAGGGATTCCTCCAGGGATATTTCTACGAATTTCCAGGGATTTTCCCAAGGGTTTTCCCAGAGATTCCTCCAGGAAATCCTTCGAAGATTCCTCCAGTAATTCCTGCATGGATTCTTCCAGGAAATACTTTAGATATTTTTGCAGAAACTCATACAGAAAATTATTCATGAATATCTTCAGGATCTTTTAGAGATTCTCCAGGAATGCCTCCAGAGATTTCTCCAGGAATTGCTTCAGGGATTCCTCCAGGGATTTCTTCATAAATTTCTACGAGGATTCCCCCAGGGATTCCTTTCCAAATTCCTTCGAGGATTTCTCCAGGAATTCCTCCAGAAATTCCTCTAGAAATTTCTCCTGGAATTTGTGAAGGGATTTTTTCAGAAGTAGAAAAATAAAAAGAATAGAAATATAAATCCACCAGAATTCCTCTAGGGATTTCT
Source organism: Aedes albopictus (assembly GCF_035046485.1). NCBI lineage: Eukaryota > Metazoa > Arthropoda > Insecta > Diptera > Culicidae > Aedes > Aedes albopictus. The sequence continues at coordinate 266,983,672 of NC_085138.1, forward strand.
CCAGAAATTCATCCAGTAATTCTATCAAGAATTTCTCAAGAGATCGCACCAGAAATTCCTTCAGGGATTTCTCCAGTAATCCCAACAAGAAAAGTTCTAGGAATTCCTCAGGGCATTCCTCTTGGATTTTATCAAAAAATTTCTTCAGGAACTCGTCTAGAAATTCCTCCAGAAATTACCCCAGATTTTTTTCAGCAATTACTCCAGGAATTACTCCTGGGCATCCTTCAGAAATAATGGGGATTTCTTCAGAAAATATTCAGAAATTTTTCAGAGATTTCTCCAGGCATTCCTCAAGGAATTTCTCCAGATATTCCTCTAGAAATTGCTTAAATCTTCCAGAAATTCCTACAGAGATTCCTCCAGGAAATCCTCCTGGAATTTCTCAAGGGATTTTTTTCAGAAATGTATCTAGGAATTCTTCTGGGAGGATTTCTCCAGGGATTCCGCCAGTAATTCTTCCAGGGATTGCTCCAAGAATTGCTCCAGTATTTACACCAGGAATTTGATTAGAAGTTCTTCCAGGCATTCCTCCAGAACTCTCTCAAGAGATTTTTCCAGGAATTGCATCAGCAATTCCTCCAGAAATTCCTTCAGAAATTTATCCAAGAATTTTTTCAAGGATTCCTTCACAAATTTCTCTAAGATTTCCTCTAGAAATTCTTCAAGAGATTTCTTCAGAAATCGAATAGTGTTGGAAGATAATTTAATCCTCCTTTGACAGTAGGGCCATTTTTGACTCAAAACGTACACTACGGCAGCGAGCTGTTCCCAACGTAATGCAATAGGCTTATTCGGATGCCCCCAATTGATACAAGAACTAGGAAATTATCAAGGGATTCTGTCAGGAATCTCTCCAGCAGTGTTTTCAGAAGTTTAATCAGAGATTCCATTACAATTCTTACAATAAGCGAAACAATAAGTCCTCCAGGGATTCTTCCAAGCAACACAAATGCCACAAAACAGTCATGGCAGCGCAGGTTTTGGTTGCGTAGAAGTAACTGTGACTTACTTTATGCATAAAGTGCTTTCAGACAGTTTTCCAGGGAATCCTGCAGGAATTCACCCAGAGAAGACTCTTTCAGAATTATCTCAGGGATTCCTCCCGGAATGTCTCTAGAAAATGTAGCAGGAATTCATCTAGAAATTTATTTTTAAATTCCTCCAGACATTTCTTTTTAAATAAATTCCAGTATATTTTTCAAACATCCCCTTATTTGAGAGTTCCCCGGAAATTCCTGCATGAAATTCTAGAAGAATTTATCCAGGCATTTCCTTCAGGAATTCTCGCATGAATAATTCTATGGTTTGCTCCAGTGATAGTTTCACTGAAGATTGCTAATAGGCATAGGCAAACTGGATGATTAATTACTGAAAGAACTCCAGCTAGTCATGGAAGATATTATGTAGACATTAAGAAAAAAAATTCTGACAGGTTTTCACCATGTTGTACTGGAAAAAAAATGAAGGAAATCATGAAGAAAATTCGGGGTTAGTCCTTAAAAGAGTTCGTTATTTCTAAAAGAGTTAAGCTATAATTTCTTACAAATGTTTTGTAGATATTAACAAAAACAAAATTCAGTTGGGTTTGCGGGATTTCAGGGGGTTTCAGGGAGCATTAGGGCTTAAGAGAACTACCCAGTGGTCTTAGAGGGGTTTTGGAAGGATTGTGTAGGGATTACCCGAGCAGAAGAAAATATCAACAGCATAATAAAATATGTTATTTTGGCATAATAACTGTATAATAAAATCAGTAATTTTTATGTTATTAGCACATCTTATTATGTTATAAACTTGTCTGTCATAAGCGGCAAAATAACAAAAACCATAACAAAAAAATGTTCCTGGAAGACTAATTCAATAACATGTTTTGTTAGTTTCAATAACAAACTAATAACAATATTTTTTTTGTGATTTTGAAAACTTGTTATTGTTGTGTTATAGTTCATCACATATTTGAACATTTTCAATAGTACATAGAATAATAACAAAACTTGGTCTACAACAAAGTATATTATTGAAATGTTATTTAGTGGTTGAATCTCAATAACTTAAACATAACAAAATAAGTTTGCCCAACAAAACATGTTATAAAAAAGTAATACTTTGATAAGTTAATAATAACAAATCATGATATGAAAACAGGCAATGTGATTCTATTGTTATGAATTTGATATTCTCCTCTGCTCGTGTATCGGTGCAAAAAAGCCTGTGCGTAACACAATTCCAAGTTACCGTTTGACACTGTACATTGGTTCGGTATTTTCAACAAACAGAAGAAACACTTATGAATTGTCGATCCCATATCTCAGGATCCTAGTTACTTAGAAAGTTAATGGCTTTTGGAAACATATTTGGTTGATTAAGGACTTACATTTAGTGGGCCTTTAATTCTAAATTCAACCACTAAGAGGCGGTAGTAAGCATGTTAATTTTATATCTCACTGAGCTGCTTACTTATCAACGCAGAGTTTTGGTCAAATCGATAGGAAAGCTAAGATCTTACAGTTGATAGGCCAATTGAAGCGATATTCCACCACAAGATGTAGCTAGTGATGGGGTCTCCAGTTAGCCTAGTGGTTAAGGCTATGGATCGCCAATCCGGAGACGGCGGGTTCGATTCCCGTTCTGGTCGGGGAAATTTTCTCGATTCCCTGGGCATAGTGTATCATTGTCCTTGCCTCACAATGTACAAATTCATGCAATGGCAGGCAAAGAAAACCTTCAATTAATAACTATGAAAATGCTCAAAGAACACTAAGTTGAAGCGAGGCAGGCCAAGTCCTAGTGGGGACGTGGAGCCATAAAGAAGGAGAAGAAGAATGTAGCTAGTGATCTGAGCATGCACAAAATAATACATTTGTACACCAGAATCCGGATAACTAAGAGTGATGAAATCTTAGTCATTCGCTTCAGGTATTTGTAGGTCGGCTCCAGGCCCTGGAGTCCAGGGGCATATTCTCCTCTATCTGAAAAAATGGGTCATTTCAGCCATGGGCTTACAAATTATAAACACTATGGATCCCGGGAGATCTGAATGTTCTATGGAAATTTCCGAGAGTTTCTATTTCATCAGAAAGAGCTTCAGAGGACTTTCAAAGGGCTTTAAGAATGGTTTAAGGCATCTCGGTGGATGCAGTTTGCCTGGTGGGTTGGTTAGAACACATGAGGATCTGCGATTGAATCCTATTCCCGACAAACTCACTAATAGTGGGTTCTTCTTTCGAAAGGGAAGTAAATCCGTGGTGTTCGTGTTTCAAGGGTGTTTCAAAGTGTTTCCATGGACTTCGGGATGTTCTAGCAGGTTGTACGGTGTTTCAGGGATCTTGTAGGGAGGTTATAGGGTGTATTATAAGGGAGTTCACGAGGAGTTTCCGGTGGATTCAAGGAGGGTTTCGAAATATTTTAAAGGGTTTCAGGACGTTTCAAGAGAACTTCAGAGGGCTTCAGAGTTGACGCGTGTGGTACATTAAACCTTTGCCGTATCATTTCCTGGCGCGACCGTCCAACAGGGAAGTTTTTTTTCTCAGCTTAGTGTTCTATGCGCAAATCCACAGTTATAAACTGAGAGATTTATTTGCAAATAGACCATTTGGTAGTCGAATATCGTATGACAGACACAAAAATTCTCCAGGCCTAAGGATGCGTAATGGAATGCCAAATTCCCATTACGAAAAGTTCTTGGACAGACCGGTAATCTTACCCAGACATCTTCAGCATGGTCAATTTTGAATGCTCCAGTTAATATGGCCCGTCCAAACAACTTAAACCTAAACCAATCGATGCCCCACTCTTTTACGTACAATGGTGCTGGGATTATACGTGCCTCAAACTTGTTTTTATAGCGATTTTTTTTTTTTAAACTTGCTAACTAAAAGCCAATTACGCTTTTTCAACCAATTTAGGCTAAGGCAAAACAGCTTATGTAATCTTTGTTTGATTGATTATAAGCCAGATTAGCTACTCACTTATCGCGCGTCTTGAAACTCCACACCTTTTGGTAAACACATTATACCGAATCATCTGCTGCAATGACGCCTGTCCTGTCACAGCGAATCATCTACCCAATTTAAACTGCCTGATGCAAGTAATCACTCACTTTAAATTCCACCAATTTCTATCGCCTTGACACGGTTTTTAGCATTCCACGCCTTGAGTGGCTCACCCGCTTGACTACTGCGCCTTGTTGCCATTTTTTTCCCCCGAACCGTACGTAATTCAATTTCATCGATCAAATCGGCAATGAGACAAATCACCCTTGTCAGTCCGGATACCTACCGGTTTCGTCCCCACCTCTCCGGGGGTAATCGTCCCACATCAAACTAAAGTGGAATGATAGTCAATCCGCCGCAGGACCACCCTCCGAGCCTAATTCGCGATAATCGCATCGATTGAGAAAACACATGAGCCTTATCAGGTTGAACCGTTCGGTTCGTTTGCGTGACGCCGCGCCGCGTACCTCCTACCTACCTACGGGTGTGCTTGGTGGACGAACGGCGCAACAGTGGGACGGCATTTCTACAGAAACACACTGATTTATATCGAATTACGCGCAAACCAATATCACCGGGTGCTATTCGTCCGAAGGTTCGTTATCGTGCCGGGAGCTCGCCAACCAGCGCAGCGCAGCGCTGTGGACGGGGTCCAACATTATTGATATTGTGGAGCGTCGTCGTCATCGTGGGTCGTGGTGTGATTCGAACGGCGCAAATAGAAAAAAATCACGGCTGAGGCCTTCCGTTCATCGGCTGCCAGGAGTGGCACTCAAGTGATTTGGTGGGACAGTTGTGGGTGTATTCTAATCTACAGAGATAAAGGTAAGTAAATTTCCTGTCAATCAATCGTGCTGAATGCGATGCGACAAGCCCAAATATGTATCGGTGGTTACGGCAATTTTGGATATTGAATATTTCTGAGAAACAAATCTATTTGTGTAAACTGACTGGTAGGACTATTTATTGAATCAAAGGCTGTTATCTATTTCCTGAAAACTTTCCTTATTGTTTTTTTTGTGTTTGGCTAAACAAGTTCGTTAAAATGCGACTTACCGTGCCTAGAAATAAATGGTTAGGGGATGTCTAAGTCTATGGAATGCACCCTCCACAATATGTTACCCTTACTGCGCCAACCGGAGCGAAGATGCAGTGGACCTTGTATTTCTCCGAGACAATCAGCTGCCCTTCTTCAGCCTCAAACTTAAGGATAAATAAAGGCGGGATTATGAAGATGTTGTTGATTAGTTTAAATTTTCACCTCATGCGATTTTCACAATGTATTCTGTGTATCCTCATATTTGTCGTTTTCAATTTGATACCGTGCTGGTTATATTGCAGCCGGCTCTTCGGGCCCGTATGAAGTTGATCTTCAATATTAACTTTTTTTCTCGATCAGCCTAGATAGCTGTGTAGTGTCGGTAGCGATTGTCTCAATTGGCTAAGAATAACACTATGGACCGCCTGTTCCGCTGGTAAGAGTCCACTAAACAGGTGACCCCTAATTCATGGTAATATGCGACTTTATGCTTACCGTGCCTAGGAATGAATGGTTAGGGGGGTCTAATGAAATCGCAAACGGAGCCTGTGGAGTACCAGGGCGCCCTCCACAGTATGTTGCCCTTACTGCGCTAACCGGAGCAATGGTGCAGTGGACCTTGTGTTTCTCCGAGACAATCGGCTGCCCTTCTTTAGTCTCACTTGAGGCTAAATAAAACCAGGATTATGAAGATGTTGTTAATCAGTTTAAATTTTCACCAATATGGTTTCGCATTATGCGATTTACACAGTGTATTCTGTGTACCTCGCCTTTGGCGTTTTCCATTCGATACCAATCTTGTTTTGTTGCTGCTGTTCTTTGTTGTACTGTTGTTGCGAAGAGTTTAATATTGCCTAGTTCGGGTAGTGGCTACGGTTAGGATAGCTCAGATCAATCTTCAGCATAAAAGAACAGCAACAATCAATCTTTGCAGACTTATGCAAACTGGTTCAGCCCAAGTGGCCTTGGTCCAAGAACCTTACTTCCGCAAAGGGAATTTCTATCTTCCACTTCCGTAAAGGTTTCCTACCTTGTGAACCCGGTGTTTGCTACTTTTAGTAAACATGAAATGGCAAACTCGCGTGTCATGCTTCGAGCCTGTGTGCTTGTCAACAACGCAATAGTTGCTACACTCATCTCTGAACTAGCCACCAGAGATGTATGTGCTATCACAATTGATGTATCTGTTGGAAACCTCAACAGGAAATACGTCTATTGTTCGGTTTATTTACCGCATGATGAACCATCCCCCACGGATGCTTTTAAACAAGTCATCGCATACTGTACTTCAAAAGGCCTTCATATCGTCTGGGGCAGCTCAGACATTAACTTGAGAGGCTCCAGTTTGATGGAGTACTTAAGTAGTACAGATCTTGCATTACTTAACATAGGCAACCGCCCAACCTTCATGATATCTGCTAGGAAGGAAGTGTTAGATATAACGCTTTGCTCTAGCAGAATTAGTCACGAGCTGACCAATAGGCATGTGTCAGATGAAGAATCTTTATCTGACCATCGCTACATCTTTTTTGAACATGTGAATGTTACTTCGCAAACTTTGCGTTCCAGAAATCCCCGGTCAACCAACTGGGATCTTTTTACTGATTTTGTTGCGGTCAAATTTCATGGATACTCACCATCCATTGACACTCCAAGTGATTTCGATGATGCCGAAGCATGCCCTCTACGGTCTGTGAAGATCACAGGAGGAACGAACCCCTAGGTGGAAATCTGATCTGGCTAAACTCAGGGAACAATGTAGAAAGAGTTGGAACAGACGACGATCGGCTGGTTCGGAGGCTTTCAGGTAGGCTCGTAAGGCCTACAGGAAAGCTCTCCGGTCTGCTGAACGATCCGGCTGGAAAAACATTTGTACAAATGTTTCCAGTTTGAGTGAAGTCAGTCGGTTAAACAAAATCCTTGCGAAATCTACGGATTTCTGAGTGAACGAACGTCGTTTGCCAAATGGCGATCTAACTTCCTCTGATGAGGAAGTTCTGGAATGCTTATTCAGCACACACTTCTCTGGATGTGTGGATATTACATCTTCGGATGAACCTGATCTCTTTTCTTGTAGTTACGATTCCCTGGCTTCGGCTCGGAGTATTGTAACTATAGAATCGATTGAGTGGGCACTTAATAGCTTTGCTCTTTTCAAATCTCCTGGGGCAGATGGGATTTATCCGATTTTGCTCCAGAAGGGATTTGATCATTTCAAACATGTTTTGAAAAAAATACTTGTTTGCAGTTTTGCTACAGGATATATTCCCAAATCCTGGCGGGATATTACTGTCAAGTTTATTCCGAAAGTGGGTTGTGCATCGTATGAAGAAGCAAAGAGTTTCAGACCTATCAGTTTGACCTCTTTTCTTCTGAAATGCTTAGAACACATTGTGGATCAACACATCCGTGATGTCCATCTGGCCAACGAGCCTCTTCATGTGAACCTACATGCCTACCAACCTGGTGACTCCACTATGACTCTTTTACACAGAGTTGTTTACGATATCGAGAAAGCATTCGCTCAAAAGCAATCTTGTTTGGATGTTTTCTTAAATATCGAGGGTGCCTTTGACAATGTGCCTTTCGATGCCATATTGGAAGCCGCTGTGAGTCATGGTATATCTCCAATGATTTCCAATTGGATTCATCAAATGCTCAAAAACTGACATCTTTTCTCGATTTTGTCTCAAGTAGCAACCAATAAATTGCATGTTTGTGGATGCCCTCAAGGGGGAGTCTTGTCACCACTTTGGTGGAATCTCGTAGCAGATACACTGTTGATGCATCTCAATAATAGTGGTTCTTCACTTATGGTATTGCCGACGGATACCTAACATTGTCAGTCGGTATGTGCGTTAGCCTGGGACACTGTTTATATGGCAAAATGTAAAAAAAAAACTACAGCTCCTGTACACTTTTTTAGTTTAATTTTGGTTCCATATCAACTGTGTAAAATTTTAGATTGATCGGGAAAACTATATTTTAGGACCCGAATTTAGCATTCTTAATTTTTCATACGGTTTACTATGGGGAAAGTTTACTCGTTGTAGTAAAATCGCTTGAATGATTTCTGTAGAAACCATCATGAGGGATCAGACTTTCGAAGAACGCAAAGTGATGCGATGTTCGTGGAAAAAGTTATTGGGCCTTATCTGATCGATAAAGTGACGGAGTTGCGGTGGGGACTGCGATCGGGTGGCTTTGTTCGAAGGAAAAAATGAAAAACGCGAATTAATCCACCTCGTGCCTTCGAAACCCCATTTCAATAAAACTCAAGCGAAATGTTGATGTACATCGCACTTTCATACAATTAACAGAAATCCATTTCATGATATCAGAAATCATATCGTTTATCTGGCTTTTAATGTTTGAGCCTCAAATTCTTAAGAAAAAGACTATTTTGAATTTGAAGCCGCCATTTACGATTTAAGTTTGCCATCTTGGATGTTCTGGTTGCCATTTTTGGCGTCCAGACTTCTTTCCTACGAAAAACATACTTTATTAAACAGCCGCCATCTTGAATTTAAAGCCGCCATCTTGGATTTTAGACCACCATCTTGGATATTTCAGTCGCCATTTTTGGAATCCAGACATCATCTTCATACCAAATGTACCAATAATGCATTGTTTCAGGCCCTAAAACTCCATTAAACAGCCGCGATATTGAATTCGGGCCACCATCCTAAATTTCAGATCGCCATCTTGGATATCCTGATCGCCGTTTTGGACTCTGGAAGTCTTCTCCATACCAAATATACCAATATTGCTTGGTTTTAGAGCCTAAAACTTCATTAAACGAACGCCATCTTGAATTTGAAGCCACCATCTTGGATTTCAGACCGCCATCTTGGATATTCTAGTCGTCATTTTAGGATTCCAGACATATTGGGGCTGTCCATAAACCACGTGGTCAAGAGGGGGGGGGGGGGGGGGGGTTCGGCCAATGACCATTTTGTATGGACAAATAAAAAAAAATTGTATGGACTTATGAACACGCGAGGGGGGGGGAGGTGTTGAAAAGTCCCAAAAAAATGACCACGTGGTTTATGGACAGTCCCATTCCCCATATCAAATATTACCATATTGCGTGCTTTAAGAGCCTAAATCTCTATTATACAGCCGACATCGTGGAGCTTTTGGTCTCCAGTGTTCATTTCCGCACAAAACTCGTCAACCATGCTAAAGGTTACAAAAATCGCCGCAGTTTGATGTATTGCATAATGGGGCTAGTTCAGTTTTATATACGGTCAGTTCTACCGGTGCTGGTCCGGATCACTGAAATGGCCATAACTCCGGAACGCCTTGGCCGATCTGGTCTGGACCATTTCTATAGCAAACAATTCCGGTTCGATTCAAGCTATAACACAGCGTAACAAAAAATAACTTTTGGTCTGTCTCAAGAGCAAACTTATGTGTCTCTGACAGATTTTGGGCCGCTGATTCCGAATCCGGGCTCAGATTTGCTCCAGCACGTCACAATTTTAAGCTATACCTTAATTTATAGGGCAAAATATGCGATTTTGGGCTTTTTTGACTGCAAGCCAATAAGCGTGAAAACTTTTGGTCTGTCTCAAGAGCAAACTTATGTGTCTCTGACAGATTTTGGGCCGCTGATTCCGAATCCGGGCTCAGATTTGCTCCAGCACGTCACAATTTTAAGCTATACCTTAATTTATAGGGCAAAATATGCGATTTTGGGCTTTTTTGACTGCAAGCCAATAAGCGTGAAAATATTGTTTTTAACCAATCAAAGGATAAATTGGTCAATTAGCATCTAAATTAACGACTCATGCAAAATATTTCGTTTTACTTAATCAAATATGATAGTTTTAAGCGATTTATGTTAGGTAAGATATTTCCCATACAAGTCACCCTCCAAAAGTTGCATGAAAGTTTACATACTGACATAAAATGCTTAAATCTATCAAATTTGATTAAGTAAAACGAAATATTTTGCATTAGTCGTTAATTTAGATGTTAATTGACCTATTTATCCTTTGATTGCTTAAAAAATATATTTCCATGCTTAATGGCATGCAGTCAAAAAAGCCCAAAATCGCATATAATGTCCTATAAATTGAGGTATAGCGCAAAATTGTGACGTGTTGGAGCAAATCTGAGCTCGGATTCGGATTCAGCAGCCCAAAATCTGTCAGAGACACATAAGTTTGCTCGTGAGACAAAAAAATGTTGCGCTGTGAATCCGAAAAATCGGCCAATGGGAAGTGCCTTAAAAGTGAGTGAACTTTTTTTGCGCACATACATACATACATACAGACATAATCTCTATTCGTTGAACTGAGTTGATTGGTATATGCGACTTGATCCACAGAGCATTTTTTCGAAAAATCGTTTTTTGAGTGAACATATAGTGTTTTAGTACACTAAGTGTACGAGAAAGGCAAAACACTGCTTTTGAGATTTTTTGCTCTAGTTATCTAACTAAACCAATAGATTCCAAGATCTTTTTGGTAGCAAATTTAATAATCTTTCAAATGCGATAAGTTTGACCATTTCCATGTTATAGCCAGTTTGAGACAAGCAAAGTCAAAAACATGTAAAGTTCAATTACTACGTAACGGTTGAGATTTGACCATATGCGTAAAACATTTTTTCACCGGTCTGAGCCTATTTGCTTGGTTATAAAAAAATCCTAGGTTTGCTGTGTCGCATACATAGGTTCAGTTCAATTTTATATTTAGCCGCTTTCGGAGGGACACCCGAAACTGGTTACGGCACTACCGACTGTCCGTAATGTGGTCCTAACCTATTTCTTTGATAACCAGTCATCAGGTTATCAGAAAATCCGTTATTTGTTGTATCGCATGCATGGGTTTGGTACTCTTTTATATTTGGCCACATCCGTCAGGACCCCCGGAACCGGTACCGGACAACTACCGGTTCAGATATGGTCTGATATTGTTTTCCTGCTAACCGTTCATCAGGTTATCGAAAATTCCGCTGTTGATGTGTCGCATGCATGGGTTTGGTACTCTTCGATATTTGGCCACTTCCGGTGGGACATCCGGAACCGGTTCTGGAACACTACTGGTTCAGATGTGGTCTGATACTGTTTCCCTGCTTACCGCTCATAAGATTATCGAAAATGCCGCTGTTTGATGTGTCGCATGCATGGGTTTGGTTCACTTTTATATTTGGCCACTTCCGGTGGGACATCCGAAACCGGTTCCGGAACACTGCTGGTTCAGATATAGTCTGATATTGTTTTCCTGCTAACCGTTCATCAGGTTATCGAAAATGCCGCTGTTTGATGTGTCGCTTGGGTTTGGTATTCTTTTATATTTGGCCACTTCCGGTGGGACATCCGGAACCGGTTCCGGAACACTACCGGTTCAGATGTGGTCCGATACTGTTTTCCTGCTAACCGTTCTTCAGATTATCAAAAAACCCGCTGTTTGATGTGTCGCATGCATGAGTTATGTTAAATTTGATATTTGGCCACATCCGGCGGGACACCCAGAACCGGTTCCGGAACACTACCGGTTCAGATATGGTCTGAGAGTATTTTCCTGCTTACCGTTCATCAGATAATCGTAAATGCCGTGGTGTGATGGGTCGCATGCATGGGTTTGGTGCACTTTCATGTCTGGCCTCTTCCAGGGGTACCGATCCGGAACACCTAAATGGCCATAACTCCGGAACGGCTGGACCGATCCGAACCATTTTCAATAGTAAACAATGGGACCAGATTCCGCGTCGAATGAGCCCTTGGTCGTTAAAATCGGTTGATATTTACTATCTAAAAGTGAGGTGACCTTTTTTTTTGTACACATACACACACACATACATACACACACACATACATACACACACACACACATACACACACAGACATCATCTCAACTCGTCGAGCTGAGTCGATTGGTATATGAAACTTGCCCCTCCGGGGGCTCTATCAAGATTTAATTTTTGGTGTGAACATATAGCCTTTCGGTACACCTTGGTGTACGAGAAAGGCAAAAATGATGCGTGTTTGGGGCAGTTGCGATAGGGACCGCGATCGGGTTGCTTTGTTCGAAGGAAAAAGTGAAAAAAATATGCGTGTTTAGGGCAGTTGCGATGGGGACCGCGATCGGGTTGCATTGTTCGGCGGAAAAAACTGAAAAGTGACGTTTGTTTGTGGCAGTTGCGATAAAAATCTCGGTCGCGTTGCATTGTTCGAAGGAATAAGTCGGCACCAACATTTCAAAAGGGCGTAACTGCATTTACAACCAATGCCTTATCACAAAGCTGTGGAGCGTATCCCATCCCTCTCGAGCAATCCACTAGCACAAATAGAAAGATAAAATCCTCCTTTTTCGATTAATGGATATGAATTGCGTGAGATGAATGAAATACGACCCACAGCTCTGTGAGAAGGGCTGCAAAACGGTGAGTCGATAAGGAGAGCGTCCAATATAGCTGTGGTCCTCACAAGTTCCTACCTCATGCTTCCACGGGTCAAGCGATGACAAAGACCGCCAGCTAAGAATTGTGTGCTTAGCTGGTAGTGCAGCCTGGGCACTGTTGTCCTTCTGACTTCAGCTAGATTGAGGAGGTACGATCCGAGTGTCTGTTCACCAAGGAGGTGCGGCTCAAACAGTGTCTGTTCTGGCATCCAGCGGCTGAGTAAGAAACGCTGCACCACGCCCAGCTAGATCCAAGACCCCATCAGCGTGGCCGTCCCAGTGTTGGTTGGGACGTTAAACAGAACTGGCACGATGGCCCTCCGGCGAGACAGGAGTGTTGGCGTAGGCCCAATAAGCCACCCGTAAAAATCCCCATTGCGAATAACATAGGAGAAAATACGACTCGATACAATCGGCAAAGACCCACGCGACGAAATAAGGACTACGATTGGAAACTTGGAACATGGAATTGCAAGTCACTAGGTTTCGCAGGATGTGACAGGATAATCTACGACGAACTACATCCCCGCAACTTCGACATCGTGGCGTTGCAGGAACTTTGTTGGACTGGACAGAAAGTGTGGAAAAGCGGGCATCGAGCGGCTACCTTCTACCAAAGCTGTGGCACCACCAATGAACTGGGAACAGGATTTATAGTGTTGGGCAAGATGCGACAACGTGTGATCGGGTGGCAGCCGATCAACGCAAGGATGTGCATGTTGAGAGTTAAGGGCCGTTTCTTCAACTACAGCATCATTAACGTCCACTGCCCACACGAAGGGAGACCCGATGACGAGAAAGAAGCGTTCTACGCGCAGTTAGAGCAAACATACGATGGTTGCTCGCCGCGTGACGTGAAAATCGTTGTCGGCGGCATGAACGCGCAGGTAGGAAGGGAGGAAATGTACAGACCGGTAATCGGGCGAAACAGCCTGCACGCCGTATCGAATGATAACGGCCAGCGATGCGTAAACTTTGCAGCCTCCCGTGGTATGGTAGTCCGAAGCACCTTCTTCCCCCTCAAAGATATCCACAAAGCCACCTGGAGATCACCCGACCAACAAACAGAAAACCAAATCGACCACGTTCTAATCGACGGTAAATTCTTCTCAGATATAACCAACGTCCGCACATACCGCAGTGCGAATATAGATTCGGATCACTACTTAGTCGCTGTATACATGCGCTCAAAACTTTCGACAGTTATCACCACGCGTCGAAGTCGAACGCCACGGCTCAACATCGAGCAACTTCGTAACGTAGAAGTGGCTCAAGACTACGCGCAGCAGTTAGCAGTGGCCCTACCAACGGAAGAGCAGCTTGACGCAGCTACACTTGAAGATGGCTGGAGGGACATCCGATCCACCATAGGTAGTACCTCGGCTACAGCACTAGGCTTCGCGACTCCGAATCACAGAAACGACTGGTACGACGGCGAATGTGAACAGTTGAAAAACGAGAAGAATGCAGCATGGGCGAGAATGCTGCAACACCGTACGAGAGCGAATGAGGCACGTTACAAACAGGCGCGGAACAGGCAGAACTCAGTCTTTCGGATGAAGAAGCGCCAGCAGGAAGAACAAGATCGCGAAGCGATGGAAGAGCTGTACCGCGCTAAGGACACACGAAAGTTCTACGAGAAGCTGAACCGCTCGCGCAGAGGCTTTGTGCCACAAGCCGACATGTGCCGAGATAATCACGGGAATATTCTCACGAGCGAGCGTGAGGTGGTCGAGAGGTGGCGGCAGCATTACGATGAGCACCTCAATGGCGACGTTGCAAGTACCGAAGGTGGCGTGGTGACAGATCTAGGAGTATGTGCACAGGACGAAAGACTTCCGGCCCCTGACCTTCAAGAGATTGAGGAGGAGGTTGGCCGGTTGAAAAACAACAAGGCCGCTGGAGCAGATCAACTACCAAGCGAGCTTCTAAAATATGGCGGAGAAGCACTGGTGATAGCACTACACTGGGTCATTACCAAGATTTGGGAGGAGGAAGTATTACCGGAGGAATGGATGGAAGGTATCGTGTGTCCCATCTACAAAAAGGGCGACAAGTTGGATTGCGGGAACTACCGCGCGATCACACTACTAAGCGCTGCCTACAAATTACTCTCTCAAATTTTATGTCGCCGTCTATCACCGATTGCAATAGAGTTCGTGGGGCAATATCAGGCTGGATTTATGGGTGAACGCGCTACAACGGACCAGATGTTCGCCATCCGCCAGGTGTTGCAGAAATGCCACGAATACAACGTGCCCACACATCACTTGTTCATCGATTTCAAATCGGCGTATGATACAATCGATCGAGAACAGCTATGGCAGATTATGCACGAATACGGATTCCCGGATAAACTGATACGGTTGATCAAGGCGACGATGGATCGAGTGATGTGCGTAGTTCGAGTATCAGGGACACTCTCGAGTCCCTTCGAATCTCGCAGAGGGTTACGGCAAGGTGATGGTCTTTCGTGCTTGCTGTTCAACATTGCTTTGGAGGGTGTAATAAGAAGAGCGGGGATAAACACGAGTGGGACGATTTCCACGAAGTCCGTTCAGCTGCTTGGTTTCGCTGATGATATTGATATTATTGCTCGTAAATTTGAGACGATGGCGGAAACGTACATCCGACTAAAGAGTGAAGCCAGGCGAATCGGATTAGTCATTAATGTGTCGAAGACAAAGTACATGATGGCAAAGGGCTCCAGGGAGGAATCACCGCGCCCGCCACCCCGAATTCATATCGACGGTGATGAAATCGAGGCGGTTGAAGAATTCGTGTACTTGGGCTCACTGGTGACCGACGACAACGACACCAGCAGAGAAATTCAGAGGCGCATTGTGGCAGGAAATCGTGCCTACTTTGGACTCCGCAGAACTCTACGATCGAATAAAGTTTGCCGTAACACGAAGTTAACCATCTACAAAACGTTGATTAGACCGGTCGTCCTCTATGGGCACAAAACATGGACCCTACGTGCAGAGGACCAACGCGCCCTTGGAGTTTTCGAACGGAAGGTGTTGCGTACCATCTACGGCGGAGTGCAGATGGAAGACGGGACCTGGAGAAGGCGAATGAACCACGAGCTGCATCAGCTGCTGGGAGAACCAACCATCGTCCATACCGCGAAAATCGGGAGGCTACGGTGGGCGGGTCACGTCATCAGGATGTCGGATAGCAACCCGACTAAAATGGTTCTCTGCGGACCCTACGCAGAGTGCGGAACTGGAGACAAATAGTCATGGACCGAGTGGAATGGAGGCGGTTACTATGTGCAGCAGAGGCCACCCCGGCCTTAGCCTGACCGGTAAGGTAAGTAAGCTCTGTGAGAAGGCATTGGTTGCAAAAGCAGTTACGCTCTTTTGAAATATTGGTGCCGAAGTGAGGAGTGATACGTGTTTGGGGCAGGTGCACATTTTCCTTCCTCGTGAAGTGATAAAAATGGATGCACACTTTGTAGCAAACAGTATTGCAGAAAATTGAAGGAGTTAAGGAGTGGTTGCGGTCATCTGACGACATGGAACTAGGTGAGATCATTCCGAGTTTTTTTTTCTTTTCATACTAGAAGAAGTTAGGGTAATTTCGCCAATGCTTTTTCATGAGGACTCCTGGAGTCTGTAATATCTGCAAATTAATCTTGTAGTTCTGGTGCAGGCCTAATATTGAAGCGATAAAAATGTTAGAAGAAAGTGATTGCAGTTCACAACAATCATTGAGCAAATTTAAAATAATTGGCTTAATTACCTCAACGGCTGTCGACCACAGGTAACACATGGGACAACTATTAGTAAAATACATAATTCGAAAATAGCTGCCGTAGTTCAATATAGTGGGAAACGCACGACTATTTCCGTGAGTCGGTCGGTTTTCTCGGTAGGAAGGTGCGGACGCGAATATTGAATGCAAAATTAGAAGCGCGCGATAACTTTCGTGGGAAGGTCGATTTTCACGGTAGTGTAAACGATCGATGCGGTGACGCGTTTAATATAGAACGATCGTTGACGTACGTGCATTACCCTTACTATCGCGACCAAATAAATCATAATCGGGATGAAGACCGTGTCGTGTATTTTCATATAACTTATGGGCCATATTACCTACCAAAGGTGGCTCCAAGATCCACACCTTACCCTACCCTGCTAACAAATACTCCTTCCCGAGACAACTGTGGGGACGCTGTGGATTCCACGGTTTCTAGTAACAACGGTTGTCGAACTAACATTCCTTCCCCTTTCCCGATGACCGTAAGGACGTGGCCGGCGCCGTTATTGACTTTAAAATATTGAACTCTCAAATTGTGCACATTGAGAGTGTGTAGCTAGTCCCAAGCACCATTCATTGGATCTCTGTGAAATTTTGATTGCTCTGGTCAATCACGGAGTGCAAACTACGATGTGTACGGTTATCTTTGCTTTGCTTTGCTTATCCGATCGACAAAGTGACGAGATTTTATTATTTATTGTAATTCCGAACATGTTAAACAGCGTTGCCATGCTATTCGGTTTTCAGTCAATAACTTTTTCCACATGTCTCAGATCGCTTTGCGGTGGAGATCGAATTTTATAAACATAAGTCTATTAGAAGACGGTCACAAAATTCGTCTCAAGAAACGGCATCTAGTCAAGGTTTGTCCTACGAAGCAAAACGATTGAACGAATTGAAGCGGTAAGAAAAGGAGCCCGCTGGTGAACCATTTGCATTTGAAAAGATGAATTCCTTCCACCCCTTCTGCTGCGGATCAGCGTCAACGGCAAGCTGCCTGTTTCCCGACCATTCCCGTAAAATTTCCAACAGATATCATTCATCGATTCATTTTTAGGGGCTAAGGGGCAACGTGTGACGATTTTTCTTTGAAAAAGAGATTTTCCCTATAGTAAATCGTTTGGAAAATTAAAATGACTGACGCTAAAATATAGTTTCTTCGATCGAGCTGATATTTTGCACAGTTGATATGGGGCCAAAATGGAACTCAAAAAGTGTGCAGGAGTGAAATGTCATTTGCTGTCCCATGCGAATGTGCATCAGCACCTCTTTCGACCTGATGTGCTCTGCAGTTAGTTGAGGGATGATGTCGCCAATATGGCCTTTCGGTTTTTTTTTCTCTGTTCGGGACATAACCACTGCGACCAATATTTGATCTATTGTGGTATACCCCGTGTCCTTTGTGTAGTACATGTCGAATTACTTTATCACCATTGAGAAGTTATAAAGTATTCGGTTTTGTTGCAGTAGTCATTTTCAACTACTTCGCAAGGAAGGATTCTGATTGATAGGTTCCGCTTTTAACACGCTCCTTTTTCAGTCAAAATCGGATTCCTTAACGAAAAAGTCAAGAAATGATACCGATATTGATCATGCATCGGAACCCTTGTCCTTACTGCCTCAAACCAGTGAATACCGAATAAAAGATTAGGATTACTAATCCATTTTTCCTTGGTGCAAGATCCATCTCGGCCAGAACCAAACCGAGACCTTTCACTTTTACTCATAGTGCGTCTGGTAGAACAAATTTATTACAAAAAAATGGGCATCGCTAATTTTTACGCTACGTGAAAGTTGACGCTACCAGCTTTCATTCAAGCCCAACCTCGAAATATTCCATCGGAGGAACTTTTTCATACAAAAATTGGGTATGTTTGTTAAGTAGAAATAGGGATTAATTTGGAACCGTGCATTTTGTATGGGGAAAAACAGTATTCTGAAAAAGTTGTTCGGGATCCCTCGGTGGATTTTTTTGAGGGACCCTGCAAATGAAAGCTGAAAGCCTCTATTTTTGAATAGCGAAAAATTTGACGATGCCCATTTTTTTGTTATAAACTTTTCCCATACACACGCCGTGAAGGTATGAAATGTAATAAGTACCAAAGTTTTTCCTTTAATTACTAAAATAGGCTGTTCTATAGTTGGATGCAGTTAGGACTAGGGTTCGGTTCGGTAGATCTATCACCGCAATGCAACCCAAAAAGGCGATCAACCCACGCTACGGGCTCCGTTAAAGATCGAGCATGTTTTAAACCCCCTCAACCATCCATCCCTCAGCACGGGTCGCCTGACACCTTGGATTGGGGTTACCTGTTTGGTGGACTTTTGCCCCCGGAACAGGTGGTCCGTAGTGCTATTTTAAGCCGGACACGGCCTTTCGGTTAATCCGAGTACAACATCTATTGTTCTGTTCATGGGAAGGCGAAACCGTAATGACGTTCGACATTTGCCTCTCTTTGGTTCTAAAATCAAAATCAGGTAAAGTAAGGAGTGTATCGGAAAGTAGTTGAAAATGTTCAGGATGCTCGAAGCTGGGATGGTCTTTTCATTTCGGTTCTTCTATGAAATCTTCACAATATAGTTAAGTTTAGAACAGTTTGGAAAAATTTGGAAAATGTTTAGTATTGTTGAAAATATGTTAAATGAATACACCTCACAAAATAAAAATCTGCACAAAATGCAATTTTGTTAAGATTTTTCAACATTTCAAAAATGTGTTGTGAATTAGACCTGTGCGCCGCCGCGCCACGCCGCCGCCGCCGACACTTTTTGTCTCACGCCGACGCCGACCATGGTATCGGCGGCGCGCCATACGCCGCTGTTTGTCACGCCGCCGATTTTCATTTTTCACGCCGGTGATCAGTGCACGAACAAAATTAAGTTAACATCAAGTTGAGATAAAAAAATCTCACGTTGACTATCATAAAAATTTGATTACAATAACTGATTTCTCAACTCTTAGAACACACATTCACATCTCTCCAGAAGTTTTTTTCTTCCAGAAGGATTCAGTGATGCCTCCAGGAGATCCTCCTAGGATTCCTCCAGAAAATTCTACAGAGATGCCTCCAGGATGATTTTCTTAGAAGAATTCTCAGGAAGATCTCGACAGAAGTAACTTCAGAAATTCATTTAGAGAATTCAAAGATGCCTCCTAGAGATACATCAGAGATTCATCCAGAAGAAGATCCTTCAGGGATTCTCATAGGAGGTCCTTCAGAGATTAGTCTGAGAGTTCTTTCATGGATTCCTTCAGAAGTTCCTTCAGGAGTTCCTACAGGAGTTTCTTTGGGAACTAGTCCAGTAGTTTCCTCAGAGATTCCTCCAGGAGATCCTTCAGAAATTCCTGGAATTTGTTCAAGAATCCCTCCTGAAATTTCTTCGGAGATTCCTCTTGGAAATATTTCGGGATGCCTAGAGATTTTTTTTTTAGAGATTCTTTCAGGAGTTCTTTTAAGGATTGCTCTACAAGTTCCTTCGGTGATCTCTCAGGGATTTCCCTAATAGGTCCAGGAGGATTCAGGGATGCCTCCAGGTGTTTATTAGGAATTATTTCAGAAGTTCCCTAAGCTATTTCAACGGGAGTTCGTTCATGTATCCTTCCAGAAGTCCCTTTAAAGATTTTTTTAGGAGGATTCATAAATGTCACCTGGAGATCCATCAAGATTCCCGTGAGAAGTTTCTTCATTATTTTCTGCAGGAGGTCTTTGGAAATTAGTCTAGGAGTTCCTGACGGGATTCCTTCTGAAGTACCTTTAGAAATATCAACAGGAGTTCTTTCCAGAAATTCCATCAGAGATTTCTCCAGGAGTTTCAGGGATTCTTGCAGATGTTTCTTCAGAGATCCCTCCTGAATTTCTTCAGGGATTCCTACAGAAGTTCCTTCAGATAATCTTATACGAAGATCCAAGGACACCTCCAGGGGAATTCAGGGATTACCCCAGAAGTTTATTCAGGGATTCCTATATAAGAGTTCCTTCCAATATTACTTCAGGATTCCTTAGGGGATTTCACGAGAAGTTCCAGGGATCGCTCTTGGGTTTCCTTCAGATTGTAGGTTGAGATTGAGATTTTTCCAGGAAGACTCACGGATGCCTCCAGGAATTACATCAGAGATTTCTCCAGAAGCTCAATCAGAAATTCCTACAGGAGTTGCCTTAGGGAATCTTGTAGGAGTTTCTTCATTAATTCCCTTAGGGTTATAACTAGGCATATCTCCAGGATATTCTTGAGGGATCTTTCATAGAGTTTCCACAAGAATCCTTCAAGGATTTCCTTCTTTAGAGGAATTCTGTAAATCCTTCTGTAAATCCTTCCCTCTACCCGGAAAGATTCGCTGAAAATCCTTCGAGGATTCCGCCTGGAAATCCTTTGGATATTTCTACCAGAATACTTTCAAGCATTCTCCTGAAATACCTGCAAGGATTTCTCCTGCATTTTTTTCGGAGATTCCTCTTAGACTTCCTTCAGTGGTACCCCTGGACTTCCTTCGAGGATTCCACCTGGCCTTTTTTCTGGAATTCATTCGGGGATTCCTCTCGGAATTCCTCCGGAAATTCTTCCTATATGTTCCTTCGGGGTTTCCTCCTAGGCTTCCTTCGTGGATTCCTCCGGCAATTCTTTGGGGTATTTCTTCTAATATTCCGAGAATTCCTTCGGAGATTTCTTCTGGATTGGTTCAGGTATTCCTCATGGAATTCCTTCAGGAGCCTTTCTGAAATGCCTTAGGGATTTTCTTCTGGAATTGCTTAATTGATTTCTCCTAGAATTCCTCCCAAGTAACACACTTGTCACAGAAAAGTCACGGCGGCGCAGCTTTTTGTTGTGCAGAAGTCACTGTGACTTACTTCTAGCAAAAAAGTATTTATTTGTTAGAAGTAAGTCTCTGTGACTTCTGCGCAACAAAAAGCTGCGCCGCCGTGACTTTTCTGTGACAAGTGTGTTACTTGGGCTTCTGGGATTCCTCCTGAAAATCCCTCGAGTATTCCGCTTGGAAATGCTTCGGAAATTCCTCCCAGATTTTCTACAGGCGCTCCTCCTGAGATTTCTGCAGGGATTTCTCCTGTATTTTCTTCGGGGATTTCTCCTAGAATTCCTTCAGGAATTCTTTCAGGGATTCCTTCGGGTATTCCTGCTGGACTTCCTTCAGGGATTTCTCCTGCGCTCCCCTCGGGGACTCCTCCTGAAATTCCTTCAGGGATTCATCCTGGATTTCATTCGAAGATTCCTCCTTAAAACCCTTCGGGGATTCTTCCTAGAGTTCCTTCGAGGATTTCTAATGGAATTCTTTTGGGAATTCCTCCGGAACTTTCTTCGAGGATTCCTTCTGAAATTTCTTCGGGAATTCCTCCTAATATTCTGTCGGGGATTCCTCCTGAAACTTCTACGGGAGCTTCTCTTAGAATTTCTTCGGAGATTCTTCCTGGAATTCTTTCGGTTTATCCCCTTGGAATTCCTCCGGGAACTCCTCCTAGAATCATATCAGGGGTTTCTCATTGAATTCCTATGAGGGTTTCTACGAGAATTCCACCTGGATATATTTCGATGATTCCTCCTAGAAATACTTTGAGGATTTCTTCTCGATTTTCAAATTTCTTTGGGGATACCTCCTGGACTTCCTATGGGGATTCTTTTTAGAATTCCTCCGGGGTTCCACTTTAAAGAATCCGCTTGTAATTCCTCCCGGAATTCCTTCGGAGGTGCCCTCTTGGATTCCTGTAAGGATTTCTCCTGTAAGTTCTTCAGGGATTCTTTCTAGACTTCGCTCGAGGATTCCTCGTAAAATTCTTTGCAAGGTTTCCTCCTGGAATTCCTTCGGTGATTCTTCCTAAAATTCCATCGAGAAGTTCTCCTGAAATTCTGCCGGGGATTTCTCTTAGAATTTCTTTGGAGATTCCTCCTATAGAAATTTCGGGGATTCCTCTTAAAATTCCTTCAGGGGTTTCTCTTGAGGGGTTCTTCCTTCGAGGATTCTTCTTAAAATTCCTTAGGAATTCCCTCTTGGGATTTCTTTGATGATTCCTCTTTGAATTTCTTCGAAGATTCCTCCTGGAATTCTTTCGGGGATCCTGATTCGGAAATTCCTCTTAGTATTCTCTCAGGAATTTCTCCTGGAATTCCTTCTCGCTATTTTTCGTTGATTCTTCCTAGAAATCCACTGGGGATTCCTCTCGAATTTCTTTTAAAATTCCCGCTGGGATTCCGTAGGAGAATACTCTTGGAATTCCTTTGGAAATACTTGCTGTAATTCCATTGGGATTCCTGCTTGAAATAATTTGGGGAATCTTCCTGGATTTCCTTCTGAAGTTCCTCGAATACTTCAATCAGGGATTTGTTCAGAATTTTCTGCAGGAATCTCTCAAAGAGCCACATATTCCTGCAGAAGATTCTTCAGGGTTTCAAACAGCAATTTCTGCAGAGATTAGTTCAGAATTTTCTTCATGGATTGCTTCAGGAGTTTCTTTCAGACTCCTCCTAGGATTCCTTAGTGTAAATAGTGTGACCTTATTATCAAGTTTGATTGCTTCTGATGGTTCTGAGACAACCAAACAAAAAATTTTAGGATACCGGTTATGTTTCAATATTCCTTTCCAATTATAAATATTTGTTATCCATAACCACGAAACAGCCGCGAGTACTACGGCTCCCCAAACTATTAGTATTATGGCTGTTGACAATTTGAAAAATGTAAACAACGTAAAAACAAAAATGTAATATACACTTTATTGAATCATTTCGGCTCTGTTATGTCCATGTGGCGCCGGAGCCTTCCAAACAAACGAATAAGTAAAAAAAGTGTTTCAGTAGGTCTAATGGCAGTGATGTACCCGAACAGAAATAAAAAAAGGTATTCATTCTAATGTGATAGTTATTGTCATCAATAATGGTAATGTTCTTTGCTTTGCCTAGGTTGAAATATGGTCAAATTTAGGTCACGCCGATTCACGCCGCCGCCGCCGCCGCCGAAAGCTGCCACCGGCGTGACGCCGATGACGCCGCCGCCGCCGGCCAAAAATGACCCTCACGCCGACTCCGAGCAAAATATAGTCGGCGCACAGGTCTATTGTGAATACAATTTGTACGATAAAAAATCTGGAAAATATTGATGCTTGTTAACAGTTATGTACACATAACATATCGTTCAACACCGACTTTAAAAATTCATATTTTCGATAGGAAAATCTGATATAGGAGATTCAAAATGGTCCATTCCAAAAAACGTTTATTTTTTGGTCAAACTTTGAAGCTCTGCTTTTAATATCATAAAAGGTTATATATTTCCATTTTTTGCTCTAACTTACTCGTCCATAAAATAACAAACATACCCTATTTGAAAAAATGTGAATTTTTCATTTTATGTATTTTTTATTTGCGTAAACATGATTTGGAGGAGCATATAAAAAAGGGGTTCTTCAAAAATGGCCTTTTTCATTTTTAAGAATTGTGCTTAAATGCAGTGGAGATTTTTCTTCAAAAAAATAATTTGCCTTTATCATGAGGATTCTGGAGCTTATTATATTTGCACAAAAAAGTTAACAATTTTCGAACATTATCGAACTTTTTTCGCAATTTCAATGTTTAAGAAGGTGTGCAAAAATTTAAAAACATGTGTTCAGTAATCTAGGTTAAAAACCCAGTTAAAAGAACATTTTTAGAAAATTATTAAAGCCATTTCTTTTTTCAAGAATTTATACAGTATCTCCAAAAATAAAATTACTTAAAAGTTGTATTAAACTATTTTTGATGCTATTGTAAACATTTTCAACTACTTTACGATACACTCCTTACTTCGGACGCATTCTTGATTTCAAGCTTTCTTGGACGCCCTATTGAGTTCAGAATCAAGAAAACTTGTACGGCATTCCTTGAGGCTTTGCTGGGAAGTCTGGTCAAACCAACGATGGACGGCGGGCAAAACTGTGTACGGGTTTCGGGTTAACTATCCAGTTCATTCGAATGCTATCGAGAACTGCGACAAGGTGACGTAAGCTCCTGCCTACTTTTGAACATCGCTCTGGAAGGTGTCATACGACGAGCCGGGCTCAAAAGCCTCGGCACGATTACCACGAAATCCGGTTAATGTGTGTCCTTTGTACACGACATGGATATTATCGCTAGCATATTTGGAAAGGTGACACAGCTGTACACCGGTCTAAAACTCTAAGCAGTAGAGATCGGACAGGTGTTGAAGGTCAAAAATTAAGTACATGCTGGTAAGTAGAACAGGATTCGTCAAAGACGTAGTGTTGTGATATATGGGGCTACTACTTTTATTACCGTCTCTTTAACGTTGACCTTTTCGTCATTGAAATCATCGCCATCATCAAACATTTAAAAGCAGTTTTTTCGCTCAAAACAAAAGTTTTTATAATGAAAATATATTCACTGTACTCCACATGAGGAATATAATGCAGTGAATATATTTTCATCCTTGTTTTGATTTGCAGCGAGAAAACTGCTTTTTATTTTCCAGAAAAATGATGACGGATGCTTGAGCTTTAAACTAAAAAAGTTAATTCTCAGACGACGGAGATAGACGGTGATACCTTCCAGGTGGTGCAGGAATTCGTCTTCCTTTGATCGTTACTGACGGTTGACAATAATAAAGTGAGTCGTAAAATCCGAAGGTACATCATCAGCGGAATTCAAGTCCTTCACTATGAGCTCCAGAAGAAATTGTATGTCGTGAAAGATTCAGCCTCGTATCAAATGTACCATGTACAAACATTTTATAAAACCTCCACGGTTGTAGGACCTAGACCATGCTTGAAGAAGACCTCCAGGCACATAAACTATTTGATAAAGACGATTTTTTTTTCAGTGTATACAAATTTACCTGTATTATACAGATTTTTAACCATCCAGATTTAATTTTATATGATACACATATTTTTGAGATGGGGATGCTATTTTATTTGTGTATGGGATACAGATTTTCCATCCAAATGTTGTATAGGATACAAATGTTTGAAAAATGCGATACAGATTCAAAATTCAAAAAAATATCTGGCATCCCTGGTGCAGAGTAACGTCGCAGTGTGTATAAGATCGCTGAGAAATACGACAAATTCTGCATCCGGATGGTAGCAAGAGCCTAAAGAATACCGTGAGGAGCGCATGCTGTCAGAATGTCGGAAAACAACCCGAAAAACGTGTATTAATAGGTTTCATTTGGTTGATACATGAAACCGTATGGGCAAAAGGTAGAACGCGATCACACGAGCGTTAGGTGTGACCGAGGATAGAGTGCGGCAGCAGCAAACCAGGGTATTGTGGTGTATCATTACTGACCGCCCTTCTAGCTATACCAATGCCTTTAGCGCACATTAGCTGGTACTTAATAAATTTTATTAACTCTCCTCAACACTTCTGATTTCAATCTCCATCCATCATCGTTGTTTATTGCAATCTAGCTAAAATTGAATCTAAATCCATCTTCGTCTCGAAGCAGATATATCTCATGATCCTACAAGCGATTTGATATTTCTCTTACATCGTTTGAACTTTGCTAAACATCAACTTCGACACCACTCGTCGTTACTCTACCTCTCCGCTACACATCACCAGTCCCAGCTCAAAGTCGTTCAAAGAGATCAACTCCACATCGCCAGATAGAACCCGACCCGTCGTCGTCATCGCCGCCACAAAAGGGGAGCGTACCTGTGCATAAAAATCCCGACATCACCACCACCGCACAAAGCATCAACTTAACCCATAGCGAAATAGAGAGGTACAAATTAACACTTCACCATGCAACACACCGATCGAACCGTTCTGTTGGCTGCTCTGGGGTCGATTGGGAAACGGCGGGGGTGCCTTTTGAAATAGTTCTTGCTGAAATGCTCCACCGACAAGGAGCGGCAAACAAACTGCGATTGACGCTTTTGCTGTATGGTTGGAAGTGCAGGTAAAGGTAACACGACACACCGGAGCTGGGGCACGTCTCGCGTTCATAACAAACTAACGTAGAAGAGAAACGTTTTCATCCACCACAAACATCAGTTATTACGCTTCAAAGGTTCCAGGTTCAACGTGAAAAATACTTTTGTGTAAATTATCTATTTCGCATTTAAAAGAAGAGAGCAGGTCGGGTCAGGAAAAAGAGTGAAGCTGGGGAACTTCTAAGCTAGTTAAACTGTTGCAAACTTAGAAGTGTTCCAGCGCATAGAGGGCTGAAACGAGGAAAATCGGGGAGAAGTTGATTTTACTAAGGTGTATTTCTAGTTCACAAACTATCTGAAGGATATCGTTGAGCTCAGTCAGACTAAGCACAGTCAATTCCTTTGAAATCGCTCTGTTCAAAGCTTTATGTTATGTTTTCTTAAAATCAATTTGGAGTGATTATTTGTAAAAATTGTGAACTAGATTAATGGGAAATTTTTTAGAAAGCTCGCTGAAAAACTCAAAATTTGCACATTTATAAATTTTAATGTCTTATTTTTCAAAATTTAAAGAAAGTCAGATGGTTCCGAAAGAAATCCAGAAAAAAATACAGTAAAGAATTCACATAAGTTTGACGTTGTTTTCCCCAAAACACCCCACCGTACAGACGGGGATACAAAGCTGAAGCTGCGTTCTAAAGACCGAGAGTACCAACCACTCAAAGCAGCAGGCAAAGTACGCGCTAGTCACTTATCCTCGGAGCTTTGAGCGCACCTTGCACACCGTCCCCATCGATTCCCGAACGTAGCAGCCCCAGTGGTGCAGTTCGGTCTTGGTGCGGTGTGGATGGCGTCTAGCTAATGTGGGTGTGTTTTTTGTATGTGACTCAAATGAAACGGTTAAAACTCGCTTCGCAGAAAAGACTCGCTCGTGCTTTGGTGTAGAACATAGCAAACTTTTGCATACAAGGGAGCCCGGCGAGAACTTTTCAGATTTGTTGCCATCAAGGGAACTACTGACTAGCTGCGGGTTTGTTCCTGTGGCAAGGTTAGACGCCACGCGAAAAGATACAATAAAATGTCAAATGCACCTTGTGGAAAGGTTTAGTATTTTTTTCTCTGTCGAGCTTCTTATGGAGTCAATGCAATGAGATTGGTGGCATACATTGAGGGACTTAGTCGGTATGTGGTGTTCTCAAATAGCAACCGTGTGGTTGTCAGCGATGTCGAGTCAAGCGAGACCTTTTCGGATACCTACTATTAAACGAGTTATGGCGGAGATGTAATTGAAGGGTGCTATAACAAATTGTTAGCATTTTGTAAAGTTTAAATCTTAATGGGTCAATTTGGCAGCGACGCAAAACGATAATGCGCAGTTTCGGTAAATCGGAGGATAGCGCTTACTTTGAACAGAGCTAGTACAGTATCTGACAATAACGTCACTTTTTAAACTGCAATTTTGGTCATCAATTCCAAAACTCATGCACAATTATTTCACTACTCAGTTTGGGATTGGCCGGGTTCTTCTACAAGATGTGCACTCACGCCAACAATGTGATGATTCCCCTGATGAAAATTAGTTTACAGCTGTTCAGGAGAACTACATCTGGAGTGTTGTACAATGTACATAGACGGTGGCGAAATATGTAGTGTGGTTCTGCAACATTGACCGCCATGAGTATCAGTACCAGTAGGTACCATACAGTGTATCAAACAATTGTTCGTACAGCAATTTTTTGGTCAAAATAGCTTTTCATTTAAATGTTCATAACTTTTTTAAACGTTAATCAAAAACATTATATCTCAATATGTACTCGATGAAACTTTTTATTTATTTTTTGTGATACAGCTTATACCTAAGGCCAGGGTTGGTCAACACCGAGGAGAATCGAAAAATAAGAGTATTTTTCTCACCCATCACGCACGGCTTGCTTGATGTAAATTTCTCTTCCAATTTTCACTCTTCTCTTGTCACGCACTTTTGTGCATTTAGACAATAGAGAAAGAGTTTTCTCTTCTCATGCACCCGACAGTCAGAGAGCAATTTCGTCGTACGAACAAAGTGGCGAAAAAGGCTGTCAGACTAGTGTCAGACTTCCTACTACACATTGCGAAAATTCAATTTTGGCTTTTGAGACCGTTGATTATGACCTTGATCAAGGCCTTGATCTATCAGTAGGTCAGCTCCAGAGGCACGACCTTGATCTAGCTGCATTCAACCTCTGTGGGCTTTTAAAATTTTCAAAC
Organism: Aedes albopictus; assembly: GCF_035046485.1. Classification (NCBI taxonomy): domain Eukaryota; kingdom Metazoa; phylum Arthropoda; class Insecta; order Diptera; family Culicidae; genus Aedes; species Aedes albopictus. The sequence goes on from NC_085138.1 coordinate 267,012,008, forward strand.
GTCTCTCTCTACGTCAAGGTTTGCGTCATGGTTTGCGTGGTTTATGAATTCGAATGAAAAACGGATAACCAACCTCGATAGGAGCTTGGGAATAGAAGAGCCATCCTGGGGGAAGTTCTTGGGAAGTAAATATTGTCTGTTAACACTGGCTTCCGTACGGTAGAAGTGGCAATTCCGATGTTTTAAGTAGAGGGTGGCAGTCAAGGTTGCATTTCGAATAACAGTGAGGAACACAAGAGCTCCACAGTTTTTCGGAAAACCCCGTGTGCTGATTTCGGACCCAGATAAACAAAAAATACACTCAGGTTGGACGTGAATTCGAAGACAAACAATAGTCCTGTTCAACGACGTAGGTTGAACTTGCTCGAAGTTGCTGCATCCTACTCTTACCCATTTGTCAACAAACGGGAAAGAGCGGGATGGAGCAAGTTCGAGTAAGTTCAACCTACGTCGTTGAACAGGACTAATGTCTCTTGGTCAGACGCCATTCAATTGTCATTTTTTTTCGACCGTTAGCCACGCACTTCTTGTTACCTAGTTTGTGTTGATGTCATGGCAACATATGCAGTCTTCCAAGCGCAACGCTCGGAAGATAAAGAGAAGTACTGTGGGTGAGCAGTAACTGCTCTACACGCAATGAAATCCATAGTGCACTACGTTAGTTTCAATGTTTCACTTTTGAGTGCGTGTGTTTTTCTCTTTTCACACCGAAGAGCATCAAGGCACACTTCTCTTGGCTGCATCAAAATCTTCACTTTTTAAACCGAAGTGTGAGAAATGACCAACTCTGCCTAAGGCTTTCATATGCAGCTTCGTTTGAGGTTTTATATTCACTACAAAAAATATGAAAAATCTGTATGTGTTCAAAGTGTCACTTGGAAATTTATCATATTTTGATCAATAAAAGTGCCAAGTGTTTTCAACTTTTTTAACTCTCTTAATGAAATATTTTCATACAGGACCTACTGAACCACATATGAAAAGTAAGTACATATGCATTTTTCGTCCAGTTGATGCACCTTTATTGGTGGAAAACGTTTGGCAGAAAATATGTGCAAAATATGGTAAATTTTTAAACATTGTCAACTACATCAGCACATTTTTCATATTTTTTGTAGTGAATACAAAACCTCTAACAAAGCTGCATATGAAAGCTTTAGGTGTAAGCTGTAACACAAAAAAAAAAAATAAAAAGTTTCATCGGGTACATATTGAGATATAATGTTTTGAAAATGTATTCAAAAATCTTATAAGTTTTACTAAAAGTTCTATAGCTTTCAAAGAACTTATTCGATCTCGCTCAAAATTTTACCAATGGAGTTTTAATACATGGTTCATGTTTGGTCAAAATTTCAGCGTTTTTGATTAACGTATAAAAAAGTTATGAAGATTTGAATGGGACATTATGTTGACCAAAAAGTTGCTGTACGGACAATTGTTTGATACACTGTTGTATAGAGACGGGCGGACCGTTCACAATCGTTTGAATCTTTTTTTTTTAAATAGTACTCCGATAACATATGCAGCTGGTCCAAAAACTGCAGTTAATAAATAATAAGTCAATGCATAGTAGGGTTTTGTACCATTTTGGCAGGTACACCTATTTTGGGCACTTGCCACTTGAGCTAAGTCAATTTCAAACGGATTGATTTGAATTTTTGTATAGTGGTGCCTATCACTATCTAACTCTATACAAACTCTGTACAAAAACTCAAATCAATCGGTTTGAAGTTGACATAGTTATAGCGGCAAGTGCCCAAAATAGGCAACACGTCACGTAACACGGCAACGTACAAATGTCAAACTTCTGTTCAAAAACAACCATAAAAACTACTGAACGAGGTTCAAAATAACTAGTTCTTTGTAAGGAACTGTTCAATTGAGAATGGTTCAGAAAAACTTGTAGTTAGAAGACACAGAATGTTGCTAATTGACAAATTGTTGGGCACAAACGAGGCTGTGTTGTGGATTGACATCTAAGCCGAAAGAGAGATGGTTCTTGAAAAAGTGAATGTTCATGGTGAGGGCTCGGGTTCAGTTTGGCTTTCTATTCCGCAGAATTATCACCTGTTTTGTGGCTTAGTTGGTTAAAGCACCGGTCTAGCGAATACGGGGTCGTGGGTTCGTATCCCACCAGAACGCGATTTTTTTCAAAAAAAATCATCCCTCAATTTGTCAATTAGCAACATTCTGTGTCTTCTAACTACAAGTTTTTCTGTATGTTTATGACATACAGCTAATCTGATAAACGCCAGTAAAGGGCAACATATATCAGTGAGAATGGTTCACTTAAAAGAACTGTTTTGCCCATCTCTACTGTTGTAGGTGCAACCAGAGGAGAATATCACCAAAGCTAATGACTCAATTAACCACCCATCGTTCTGCATAATACCGAAGAACAGTAAGTAGATGCTCCCAATACAGTTCAATACCATATTAACCTAGGAGTTCTTTCGAAGATATTAGTTAGCTCACTAATAAATCTGTTAAGAATATCAATTATTTGGTTACATTTGAATAAAATTCACCATGACTTTTGAAGGACCCTAAAGGAGTTTCTTCTAAAATTCTTTCAGCAGTTCATTTTGGAATTCCTCAAGGAGTTTCTTTTTGGATCCTTATTTTTGAGATTGCCTTCCTTTTTAATTCCTCCAGACCTTCCTTCTGGGATTTCTCCAAGAATTTCTTTTGGGATTCCATTCGAGAATTCCTCCTTCTTGTGTTCCTTCTGGGGTTCCTTCAAAGATCCCTCCAATTCATTCTTAGATTCCACCAAAAGTTCCTTCTGAGATTTCTACGGGAGTTTTTTTCTTAGGTTTTTCTAAAAGTTTATCCATGATTTCCTTCAGGAGTTCCTTCAAGGTTTTCTCCTCTTCTTTTCCACCAGCAGTTTTTTTTTTTTCGGACATCTCGTCACAGTCAGGGATTAAAACCGGGATTTCTTTTAAGATGCCATCAGAACTTCTTTCTGGGTTTCCTGAACAAGTTTTTGGGGATTTACTCCAGGAGTTTCTTCTTGGTTTCCTTCAGGTATTTACTCAGATATTCATTCCGAGTTCTCTGCAGGAAATCCCTCCAGCATTCTTTCAGTACCCCTCCAGGAGTTGCTTCTGGGATTCCTCCAGGATTTTTTTTGGATTCCTTAAGGAATTCCTTCCGGGTTTCTTCTAGGATTACTCGAGGACTTCCTTCTAGGATTTATCCAGGATTTTTTTTCCCGGGACTCCTCCTGGAACTTTTGCTGGCATCCCTTCATTCACTCCTTCCAGGATTCCCCGACCATCTTTTAGAATTCCGCAAGGAATCCCTTTACTGATTCCTCCCATAGTTCCTTCTGGAATTCCTACATGATTTTCTTTCTTAGATTTCCCCAGGAGTTCTTTCTGGGTATCTTTCGGGATTCATCAAAAGTTATTTTCGAGCATCCTTCAGAAATATCTTCCGGGATTCCTTCAACAATGTCTTCCGTGTTTTTGCCTTTCTCGTACACTAAGTGTACTGGAAAGGCTATATGTTCACTCCAAAAATGACTTTTTGATAGGAGGCCCGGAGATTCGAGTCATATATACCAATCAACTCAGCTCGACGAATTGAGGTGATGTCTGTGTGTGTATGTGTGTGTGTATGTGTGTGTGTATGTGTACAAACGAACTCACGTCACTTTTCGGCAGTAAATCTCAACCGATTTTAATGACCGACGGTTCATTCGACGCGGAATCTGGTCCCATTGTTTGCTATTGAAAATGATTCGGATCGGTCCAGCCGTTCCGGAGTTATGGCCATTTAGGCGTTCCGGAATGGTACCCCAGGAAGGGGCTAGATATGAAAATGCAACAAACCCACGCATGCGACACATCAAACCACGGCATTTTCGATAATATGATGAACGGTAAGCAAGAAAATAGTCTCAGACCATATCTGAACCGGTAATGTTTCGGAACCGGTTCCGAAGGTCCCACCAGAAGTGGCCAAATATAAAAGTGAACCAAACCCATACATGCGACTCATCAAATCGCAGCTTTTTCAATAACCTGATGAACGGTTAACAGGAAATAGTCTCAGATCATATCTGAACCGGTAGTGAACCTGAACCGGTTCCGGGCGTCCTGCCGGAAGTGGACAAATATAAAAATGAAACAACCCCATGCAAGCGACACGTCAAATCGCGCCCTTTGCGATAACCTGATGAACGATTAGCAAGAAAATGGTCTCAGATCACATAAGAAACTACCGGTGTTCCAAAACCGGTTCCGGAGGTCCCGCCGGAAGTGGCCAAATATAACAGTGAAGCAAACCCAGGCATGCGACACATCAAGTCGCGGCTTTTTCAATAACTTGATGAATGATAAGCAAGAAAATAGTCTCAGACAACCTAAGATTCTACCGGTAGTGTTCCGGAACCGGTTCCGTATGTCCCGCCAGATGTGGCCAAATATAAAAGTGAACCGAACCCATCCATGCGACACTTCAAATCGCGGCTCCTTAGGCGACCTGATGAATGGTTAGTAAAAAATAGTTTTATACCATATTTGAGACAACCGGTGCGGTGGTGTTCCGGAACCGGTTCCGGGTTCCCTCCAGAAGTGGCCAAATATTATTTTTTGCCTTTATTAACGAGATTTTTAACTCGAAGCTAGTTCATCTCGGGACCCTTCCCTTCCGAAGGAAGAACCTACATTTTGTGAATATGTCGGGAGTGGGATTCGACCCCAGGCCCTTGGCATGATAGTCTTGTGTTCTAACCATCAAACCAGGCCCGCTCCATCGCCAAATTTTTAAGTGAACCAAACACATGCATGCGACACATCAAATCGCGGCTGCTTAGGTAACCTGATGAACGGTTAGCAAGAAAATAGTCTCAGACCACATAAGAAACTACCGGTAGTATTCCAAAACTAGCGTTGGGTGCTTCGTCGGAATTCAAAAGTGAGAAAAGTTAAAGCAAGCGATAGATATCTTGACAAAGCTAAGACGATCTCTTCCAATCACACCATTTCAGATTCCTGAGGTGTAATAATACAGAAGGATGGGTCAACGTTGTATGGGAAAATTAAAATTTAATCGTAATAACTCCGAACAAACTTTTTCAATTCTCTTTCGCGTCTGGTGCGACTGGTTGCTCCCTCACGCACTGTAATGTGGTTGAAAGTTGAATGGGATTCAGTATGAAAAATTTCAGTTACTTACATGTTTTTGTCAAATTTTACATGCATCTTGTAGTCAATGATAATAAAATACAGCGTAGAAGTAGAAGTGTGTAGAAAATACTTTGTCGAAAATCGTTAAGGTATCTGTGTTTGTGAAAAAGTTGTATCGTCTTGGTGTTGATCGGCCTCCAGTGATAGTGAAGGAGGTCAAGCTGTCAACTGAGAGGTCTGATATTTTTCAGCTCTGCCTATACGTTGAACATAACGTCGGAATATGTGCCATCAATAAGTTTAAAGTCAATTCAATGATGGCTCTGATAAAATTCTAAATAAAGTATTCTCATGATTCAGGAACATTTCAGCTCACGTCAACGGAAACGTCATGAGTACATATTCGACGAGAAAGGCACTATCACCACTAGGTGGATCAATCCGGTTTTTTTTTTTTCAAAAATAGAACCTGAAGTTCCTTCTGAGACTCTAGAAATAGCTCCTTCTGAGATTCTTCCAGGAGTATATTCAAAATTTCTCCCACGGGATTTCTTTTGAAATGTCTCTATGATTTCCTTTCAAAATTCTGAACTTCTTCTGGACATCTGAAATTCTTCTGGAAGTTCCTTCAGGGATTCCTTCCAAGATTCCTCAAGTCCTTTTGGAATGTTTTCAGAAGTTTTTTTTTCTGGGATACCCAGGAGGAGTATGAGTGCTAGAGGAGCTCCTTAAGAAACTGTTGGAGGAAGCCTGTGGATACTACATAAGGAACTCCTGGAATAATGCCATAATGCAAAAAATTTAGATATTTTTTCCTGCAACCTTAGCGGCGTGCAGGGCCCTATACACGGCCCTATAGCAAGCATCAAACTATTGGTCGTGAGAAGTATTTGAGCGAAACTGGTTATTGTATGCATACACATTATTCTTTAAGCAGGATGTCAAAACCGTTTTCTCAGATCCAGTTGATGCGTCCGATAGCAGCTGCATGGCTGGCATTTATGTCCATTATTTGTAATTTAAATTAATGTGCATGGAGGAAAATTATTCATTCAATATATATTTTTTGGATTTATATCATCATTAAGGGGCGATTTCTTCGCCCTGGCTTACGCGTTAAACCAGGTTTAACTATATGGGTAAGCCTGGCTTACCAGTTAAGCCGAGGTGAAGAAATCAGCCCTAAGTATCATTATCCAGCTTAATGCAAATAAAAATTTTAATAATTATGAAATACTTTTTTTCCAATGGGCTTTGTAGAAAGCTACGTAGCATATCATAACCCCCTACCCTCTATTGTCACACTCGTTACAAAATCGCAAACACCCCTCTATGGACGCCCCCTCAGGATCGGACAGTTCCTATCATTTGAACCAACTGCTACAGCATCCACGGAGCGGGATCTCACATGGTGAGCAGTAGAACAACCAAGGCAACCGCTCTGAGAATAAGAGCACCCCGAAGCCGTCGAAATCATCGATCTCGCAATTACGTTGGCATTTCCCTGGCAACTTTCACGCTCTTCGAAGTGCCGGTGCAACAGCAACTTGTCGCAATCCAAGCTACGTCTACGACCCAACGAGTTTCTGCGTATCTTACTATCTGCAGCTGCAGGTCGCGCGCAGGTGCAGGTCGAGCAACACGACGATTGGGCCCCAACGACAGAACAAAGTATGTTCTACCAACTAATCTGTAAGTTTGTTTACAGTTTTCCTTTGAGCTCACAGTTGGTCTAGAAAAAAGTACAGTCGAACCTCCATGAGTCGATGTTCCTTGACTCGATATCGACTAATGGAGGTAAATTTTTCCACACTGAAAAAAAAATCTAGGTTACTACGATGGTCCCTTGAAACAACTTTCCAAATGATTTTAGTTCCACTACTCGATGTTTCCATGAGTCGATGGTCCCTTCAATATCGACTCATGGAGGTTTGACTGTAATATAAATTGTACGATTGTGCAGATAGTTTATCCGATCGGAGGCCCTAAATACACCGCTTACTTCGCTGAATTGGTGAAAGCTTTCCTAATTTTATTTTTAATTTATTAGTTGATCATTGTTTTGACACGTCTTTTGTTGTAAATCTTGAGTGTCCACCTGACGCGGGTGGCTGATTGTTTACTTTCCGCGCGGAGTGAGCAATAGCGCTTAAGTTTGTAAGTGATCGAGAACAGCTTGGCAGATTATGCACGAATACGGATTCCCGGATAAACTGACACGGTTGATCAAGGCGACGATGGATCGAGTGATGTGCGTAGTTCGAGTATCAGGGACACTCTCGAGTCCCTTCGAATCTTGCAGAGGGTTACGGCAAGGTGATGGTCTTTCGTGCTTGCTGTTCAACATTGCTTTAGAGGGTGTAATTAGGAGAGCAGGGATAAACACGAATGGGACGATTTTCACGAAGTCCATTCAGCTGCTTGGTTTCGCTGATAGTGGACCGAATGGAATGGATACGGCTACTATGTACAGCAGAGGCCACTCAGGCCTTAGTCTGATCGGTAAGGTAAGTAAGAGGAAAGATAGGGAAAATAACCCTTGTAATCAAGGTAAGTTTAAGGAAGATACAAGCATATCATCAATCAGTGGATGAGGGGAGAGGTGTGTAGCGGGGTAGCGGCAGTTGGCAGCTGGCGAGTTTGTGTACGCTGCGCTCTATCGTTGTCGACGGGGTTGCTAGGGTTGTTAGGTATTGTTTGTTTATCTCTGGTGAAAAAAAAAATCAAGAACAAGCCAGCAGAGACTTGCAGCCCAGTGGTCACGGCATGATGGTGCGGTAGCTATTATTGTTCTGGATTGAGGTGGCCACCAAATTTTTGGCTTCAAAAATACACGTTCAGGACCCCCAGTAGAGTACACTGAACGATGGATTAGGCGCTCTCCACACTTCACCGGGCCGGGCCCCGATCATCGATTTCTTTCTATGGCGTTCTCACCAGCCCGGCCGGGCCCGATCAAGCCACGTCACGGTTTGATGTGACACACGCCATTGTTAATCGAATGCTAGAAATCGGTGACCGGGGCACGGCCGAAGTCCACACGGTTTCGGCTCGGCGTAATGGGAATAGCCCTGTAGCATCTGTCCTCAAATTGCTGCCCAGTGAGAGCATTTTTTTAGTCCAGCGGAATACACACACTACCAGACATATTAGTTGCATCCTTAATCGATTATGTTCTGGGTGATATAAATAGGTAGAAACTATGGCTCATTAATCAGGTGATTCCGTTATATTAAGTAATTAAAACTTTCTTTACGAAAACTTCTAAAAAGGCGGACCAATAGATATTTCATTCGTCTACCTTTTCAGAAGCTTTCGTACCATCCTACAATCCCCGATGAAATACCTACTGTCAGATTTCCAATCATGGCTTGCTACATCTCAAATAGCCCAAAACCAAAACAAACTTGCCAGCTGTCGTTCACTTTTCCAATATGGCGGACTGTGTAATCTGGCATATTGGATTACCTTCCTTATACTTACCTTGCTTGTAATGTTGAAAAAATATATGTATGTATGCATGTAGGACGGAAGCCTGCTCCTATGATTCATATGCTACAACTTTCCACACAAAAAATACTCCTAATTCATGTCCAGTTAAAACTTAAAAAGCCTGCAAAAATTGATTTATTATAATTGAAACCTATACATCTCAAGTGTGCACGTTATCGCTTTACTTTTGTAGGTATGTATTATTATTCTGAGATGAGGAGTGCACCACCTTGTGACCTAGTTTATAAAATTGACGCCATTCGTAAAGCGGAAATAGAGCATCCGTAAGTTGTCCTAAACAAATAAACCGTGTAAAGCCCACAACACGCTAATCTCTATTCGCTTTTGAATAAGTATTGTACAAGTTGGTTTTGAAATTTCTGAATAGAGCAATAAACATTGTTTGAACAATTTCGATAGGCAATCAAGATTCCTAAATAGCTCACACCTCTCCAGGGTCAATATCACGTACAAAGCATTCCCATGCCCTCTATTGAGGTGATTTTCATCGGCCAGGCAAAGCCTGCTCGTACCCAGAAATGACCCGTAAAATATAGAATTGTTACTTCTAAATAATTTTCAACAGCTTTAATGGCCTATTCAGTGACCAGTTTTTAAGAAGAAAAAGTAAAGCTGCTGCTGCCTGTGTACAAGAAAAAAAAGTTCAATCGCTCCCAATCAGCGCTCGAAAATCACTGGAACGAATTTGTTACTTATTGCTTCCTCTTTACCAATCTCACATCTCTTTTTATACACCCAAGTCCAGCGGGGTCCAGCAACGTCACGGCTTGGAAGCTGCGGAATCGAAAAAGAAAAAAAAATTGGGACAAAAAGCATGTTTCTCGTTATTTCATTAAATTCATATTTTGGTCGATTCACCCCATCCCAGCCCTCCTGCCGCCAAGTTCACCAACAGCTCCGGGTTTTGTAACCGGCTTGATACCAAGAAATAAAATCATCATTGCAATAAAACAGAAACGCGATTCTTCCTTACAAAACGGAACACCATCAGCTATCAATCACTTCCAACAACTGGCATGGTCTCAACAAGCCTCCGTCGCCGCCGCCGCACAGTTGCTGTAAGTCGGGCTCCGACGCGTGATATGGGGCGGACTTTTGGCAATCCGGTCAAAGTCATGCCCCGGGAACAGACGGACGGATCGTTTCCTCGTCGCCGTCGGTCACCGCCATCATCCGCCACGTTCAAGACGGAACGATGTGCGTACACATCCTCGACTTTGTACGTGCGCATCGCATCGTTGGACGGACGTCGTTGTTGTGGTCCCGACTCCGGTCGTCGTCGTCGTCGTTTGTCTCGCTGGGTCCGCGAACAAGGATTTCTCATGAGCCGAAATGTGCGCGCCTTGTTTGGAAGGGACATGGGGCGGTGGAAAATTATGAATTTAGCAAAAAATGAAATCATGTTAAATAACTTTCAGACCGTTTTGAGATGCATTTTTAAGGCGAGGGTATTATCATTGAGCAACCTCGGCGGAATGTGAGTTGGATGTTGCATGATCGAGAATGTTTTGTTACAGGCTGTGTGAAATTGAGTGTGGGTTTTTATAGCTAATTGGCATTCATGCTTTGAGTTTCGATATTTGAAATTAAAATTCATAATTTAACCTATTCAATCGTCTAATTTACATATTAACGCTATTGACCGTTCGTTGTTGCTTCATCAATACCCATTTCATTTCATTGATTTAATTCAACATCGAATTCATGATAACACTGGTTCAACAATTTGCCGCCATAATACTCGATTTGCAGCTGCAGCTCTCCAATGTCGGTCTTGCCCACCGCTCGCCAGATCACGCTCCGCCTGGTCCGCCTATCGTGCTCTCTGCGCTCCACGCCTTATTGTACCAACCGGATGGTTAGCAAACACCAAATTTGCAGGATTGTTGTCCAGCATTCTTGAAACATGCCCTGCCCACCGTATCCTTCCGGATTTGGCCACTTTCTGGATGCTGGGTTCGCCGTAAAGTGCAGCGAGCACGTGGTTCATCCTTCTCCGCTACACACCGTTCTCCTGCACGCCGCCGAAGATCGTCCTTAGCACCCGTCGCTCGAAAACTCCGAGTGCTTGCAGGTCCTCCTCGAGCATCGTCCATGTCTCGTGTCCGTAGAGAACCACCGGTCTTATTAACGTCTTGTACATGGTACATTTGGTGCGGGGGTGATTCTTTTTTGACCCCAGTTCTTCTGATGCCCATAGTAGGCACGACTTCCACTGATGATGCGCCTTCGTATTTCACGGCTCACGGTTATTGTCAGCCGTTAGCACGGAACCGAGGTAGACGAATTCTTCTACCACCTCGAAAGTATCCCCGTCTATCGTAACATTGCGGCCAAGGCTTGTCCTGTCTCGCTCAGTCCCACCTACCAGCATGTACTTTGTCTTAGCCGCATTCACCACCAGTCCGACCTTTGCTGCTTCACGTTTCAGGCGGGTGTACTGTTCTGCCACCGTTCCAAATGTTCTAGCAATAATATCCATGTCATCCGCAAAACAGACAAACTGGCCGGATTTCGTGAAGATCGTACCCCGGCTGTTGAGCCCGGCTCGTCGCATAACACCTTCCAGGGCGATGTTGAATAGTAGGCAAGAAAAGTCCATCTCCTTGTCGTAGTCCCCATCGAGATTCGAATGAACTGGATAGCTCACCTGAAACCCTTACGCTGTTCTGCACACCATCCATTGTTGCTCTTATCAGTCTGGTAAGCTTCCCGGGAAAGCTGTTCTCGTCCATGATTTTCCATAGCTCTGTGCGGTCGATACTGTCGTATGCCACCTTGAAGTCGCTGAACAGGTGGTGCGTTGGGGCCTGGTATTCACGGCATTACTGGAGGATTTGCCGTACGGTGAAGATCTGATCCGTTGTCGACCGGCCGTCGATGAAACCGGCTTAGTAACTTCCCACGAACTCATTTACTTTAGGTAAAAGACGACGGAATATTATCTGGGATAGCACTTTGTAGGCGGCATTTAAAATGGTGATCGCTCAAAAATTCTCACACATTAACTTGTCGCCTTTCTTGTGGATGGGACAGATTATCCCTTTCTTCCACTCCTCCGGTAGCTGTTCGGTTTCCCAGATCTTGACCACTAACTGGTGCAGACAGGTGGCCAACTTTTCCGGGCCCAGCTTGATGAGTTCTGTTGCGATACCGTCCTCACCAGCCGCTTTGTTGTTTCTGAGCTGGTGGATGGCATCCTTATTTTCCCTCAGCGTGGGAGTTGGTTCGTTCCCGTCCTCTGCTGCGCCAACATCGTCATATCCTCCGCTGCCGTGGTCTCCCGTGCCTACATTCTCTTCGCCATTCAGGTGTTCGTCGAAGTGCTGCTTCCATCTTTCGATCACCTCACGTTTGTCTGTCAGGAGGCTCCCGTCCTTATCCCTGCAGATTTCGGCTTGCGGCACGTAGCCTTTGCGGGATGCGTTGAGCTTCTGGTAGAACTTGCGTGTTTCTTGTGAACGGCACAGCAGTTCCATTTCCTCGCGCTCCGCTTCTTCAGGTGGCGCTTTTTTCCAGGAAGAGACGGGTCTGCTGCTTCTGCTTCTGTCTGTATCGCTCCACATTATGTCGGGTTCTATGGTGCAGCATTACCGCCCGCGCTGCGTCCTTCTCCTCCAGAACCGCTCTGCACTCCTCGTCGAACCAATCGTTTCGTCGACTCCGTTCTACGTACCCAACAGTGCCCTCGGCTGCGTTGTTGATGGCTGCTTTCACTGTACTCCAACAGTCCTCTAGAGGGGCCTCATCGAGCTCGCCCTCGTCTGGTAACGCGGCCACGAGATTCAGCGCGTATGCAGTGGCGACATCCGATTGCTTCAGTCGCTCTAGATCGTACCGGGGCGGCCACCGGTACTGTATATTGTTAATTACGGAGAGTTTTGGGCGCAGTTTAACCATCACCAGGTAGTGATCAGAGTCGATATTAGCGCCACGATAGGTCCTGACGTCGATAATGTCGGAGAAGTGCCGTCCATCAATCAGAACGTAGTTGATTTGCGATTTCGTTTGTTGTGGTGATCTCCAGGTGTAACGATACGGGAAGCTGTGCTTGAAGAAGGTGCTACGAATGGCCATGTTCTTGGAGGCGACGAAATCGATGAGGCGTAGGCCATTTTCGTTCGTCAGCTGGTGGGCGCTGAACTTTTCAATCGTCGGTCTGAATTCCTCCTCCTGAGCGTTTAGATCCCCTATGATCTTGACGTCGTGGCTTGGGCAGCGATCGTACTCGCGTTCGAGCTGTGCGCAAAATGCGTCTTTGTCATCATCAGTGCTTCCAGAATCGGCTACCAACCAATCACGCGCCTCTGCATGTCACTCATTACTATTAAAGCTGTTCCCAGCTCACATGTGTTGCCGCAACTCTGGCAGATGGTATGATCATCTTTAAACGTTCGCACCATAGATCCTGTCCAACACACCTCCTGCGGCGCTACGCTTCCGAACCCGCGGTCCCTCAGTATATCGGCGAGTATGCGGGTGCTCCCGATGAAGGTGAGAGATCTGCAGTTCCAGGTACCGATGCTTCCAATCGCAAGTCCCTTTTCGTCGCTGTGGTCGTCGCCATTGGTATCGGTTCGCATTCTTCTCTTGTTGATTTTTCAGTGCTAGTCTTTTTTACGGCTGGCTCACAGGGCCTGACACCAATCCACTAACCCAGGGAGCTGGGCTACCTTCCCGGAAGCTTCGGGTTCTTCATTGGCATTTCGTTCAACTACAGTGCTCGGATATTGCTTCAGAATGTTTCCTTTGAATTTCTTCAAAAGCTTCTAATGAAACTCTTTCCTCTCAAAAGCTTTTAGAAAGCAAGGAGTTTCTTCAGGTATTCCCTAGCGTTTCCTCCAGAAACTCTACCAAAGGCTTGTGACGTAAGTTTTGGACTTTCTGAAAAATCGGTGAAGTGGTTTTAGAACAAATTCATGGAAGGTTCTCTATAGAAATTGCTTGGAAAATAAGTGAAGGAAGCTCTGGAGAAATTTCTAAAGAAATCTCTTGAAGAATTTCTAAAAGGAACTCTGAAGAAATTTTTTTAACCCTGTTGAATTATCTTTAGGCATCCCTGAAAAATATTTCGGGAGTAATATATTTGGAAGACTTTTTAAAGAAATTCTTGGAACAATTTCTGTAAAACATCCAAATTCTTTCATTTTTTTTATAAAAAAAAATCCTGTAACAATGACTTAAATCCGTGCATGGCTTTCTGAAAAAATAGATGATGGAATTATTGGAGGTTGCTCTGGACTGCGGTCGGACAGTTTTACACCAGCCTTGAATTTGAACTGGTAGTTTGATATGTTATCACGTTGTCATGATTTTTATCCAATTCTATATCTACGAGAAACAATATCCACTTATTTGCTGTTTAAGGCTCACGAATTCTAGCATCTGATCCTTAACAGCGCTAGCGCCAGCAATGAAATAATAAACAGCCCAATGACCATACTTCCTGAACGTGACCTCAATTCCGTTCCGCGCCGTTTCAACGGAAGGTGCGAACACGTCCAGCACGCGATTGGCAAGGACCATTTTCGCCACATCGAACCGAAATGCAATGCAAGGTAATATTTAAAGCATACGATAAAAATGATGGGTAGGCGTTTTAATTCACTTTCCATCCTCCGCCCGCGTACTCATCGCCACACACACACACCATTGCATTTTGCATTGCGCCAGATCGTGTTCAAAATGGTTTGGTTGTTCCTCGGCGGCTATTTTGGTGGTGGGTTTCCACGAGTTGACTTGGCATGTTGTTGCGAATCGGTTTGTTTCAACCTTGATTTCCCCCCACCTCCCGGGCTACCAGCCCAGCGCGTATAACGAGAGTCACAATGTTGTGCCTTATTATTACCAGCATTACTTATGTTGGAGGAACGGCACGAAAACATTACCCCGAAAAAAGCACAACAATGTTTTTCTTTTTGGTGCTGCTCGATGGAACTGTGAAGGTGGGTAGCTTTGGTCGCTTTTCCAAGTTCAAATATATGTTTTGCAGTATGGGCGTTTATTACCTATTTGAATAAAACATAGTTCTAACGTATACAAGAGAACCTTCATTTTAATAGAATTTTTTTTTTATCAGATATGTTATACTACCAGATGAGTAATATTACCTAGATGGATTTTTAATATGGTCAGATCAGTTAGAATATTTGAGATTTGGGGTAAAGTTGGTTTGAGGGAAAAAAACAGTGAGGGAAGCCCCAAAAACTTTCTAGCGCATAAGTTATCCGATCAACAATCGTAATAACTAAATAAGTGGAGCGGACCTGGTGTGATGGTTAGAACACTTGACTATCACGCCGAGGACCTGCGTGGAGGACAACAAACTCGCAAAATGTGAGTTCTTCCTTCGGAAGGGAAGTAAAGCGTGGGTTCCGAGATGAACTAGCCTAGGGCTAAAAATCTCGTTAATACAGATAAAAAAAAAAATAACTATATGAGCCTGAAGGCACTTTAAACGCCTTGAAATACCATTATACTGCTCTAAAATCCCTCTGAATCTCTCCTGAAGCACTCCTGAAAGCCTGTGAAATACCTGAAAATTCCCGGGAACACTCTTGAAAGCCATATCTAAAATTCCCTGAAACCATCTAAAGCTTATCTAAAGCTTATTGTAAACACCCTAAGACTCCTTATAAACCCCCTAAAACGGTTTAAAATACTTTGAAACACCTTCAAATGTCTTTGAAACTCCCGGAAATCTCCCATATTCATTTGGGTCTGATGCTGAAATAGGACTTTTCACATATCTCGAAAACCAGTAGAGTTATCGCAATTTCGAGATCGATACATGGCTCGTCGCACAATTCCAGACTACCTCTCCCCCTAAACTGCTATGTCATTTATGGACACTCCCTTTTCGTCGCCTTGATCAATCGTATCAGTTTATCCAGGAATCCATTTCGTGCATAATCTGCCATAGCCGCCCACTTAAAGGGGCATAGTATGAGCCCCAGCTGACACAAGATAAGCGGATACACAATAATACAGGAGTAAAATACTTGCACATAAAAACGTCAAACTAACATACGTTACCCAAATTTACGGTAACGACAGCACTCGACCCCAGAGATCACATCTTTTTGAAAACGAAAAGAAAAATGTTAAAGAGCAAAAACATTACGCCTCAAAGGGGATGAGTACATGTAAAATTGTAAATAATGTTATTGAACAAAATATTACGTGAACTGGAGGCGGACGTTGTTCTAAGAATGCGCCACGTGGGAGTGATAAATAGAAGGATACGCAAGGACAGTCCTTTTGATGTGAATATTTCCAGAATTAAGCAAAATTTTGGAATACTTTCTTCAGAGAAGATGTTCTCCACATCCATACCTTGCTCATAGTGGGCAATATAGTTTGTGACTAGTTCACTAGGTGGCGTAAAAGATGCTGCAAAGATTACATATTGTCACTATCTATGAGCTTCATTTCCAATGTAAAAAAAAAATATTTCCCTGGAATCTTGACAATGGTAAATAGTTTATAGTTCATTTCTTTGGCAGAGTTGTTAATCAATACATACAAAAGTCGATGTATGTGTGCTTGTATGTTTAAATGTTTGTGTGTTTGTCTATTTGTATGTTGATATGATGTACGTATGTATATACATATGTATGAATGTTCCAGCATAACTCTGGAATGCGTCAATAAATTTCAATCAGACACATTTCTTAGGATGTTGAGGTGGTTGTAGGGGTATTGGAATTCAAAATGGCGGCTTAGGTTCCAAGATGGCGGTCAAAACTCCAGAATATATGCTTTTTAACGGCAATGCTACTTCGGATACTATGTAATATGGGTATCTATCGATCGGGCTTCATAAATAGAACTCCAAAATGAATATCTGTCGCCATTTGAAAATCCAAGATGGTGGACCACATCCAAGATGGCGGCCATGGAATGATAGTTTCAGCTATGATATCATGCAATATGGGTATCTATTAGCCTGGTACACGGTTTATATGGAAAAATACAAAAAATGGAAAAACTCAAGCTCCTGTATACTTTTTGAGTTCCACTTTGGTCCCATATCAACTGTGCAAAATTTCAGATCGATCGGGAAAACTATATTTTAGCGCCCGCCATTCTTAGTTTTTCATACGATTTACTATGGGGAATTTTTACTCCTGCAAAGAAAAATCGCTAGGAGTCACCCCTAGATCCTTAAAAATAAGTCGATGAATGATTTCCGTAGAAAACTTCATTAGGAATCAGACCTCCGAAGACAGCAAACCGATGCGACGTTTGTGGAAAAAGTTATTTGGCCTCACCCGATCGATAAAATAACGAGATTTTATTGTTTATTGTTATTCCTTACATGTTAAACAGCGTTTGCATGCCATTCGGTTTTCAGTCAATAACTTTTTCCACATGCCTTAGATCGCTTTGCGGTCTTCGAAGGGTTGGTTCCTCTTAAAATTTCCAACAGAAATCATTCATCGATTTATTTTTAGGGGTTAGGGGGCAACCTGTGGCGATTTTTCTTTGAAAAAGTGATTTTCCCTATACTAAATCGTATGAAAACTTAACATAGCTGGCGCTAGAATATAGTTTCTTTGATCGATCTGAAATTTTGCACAGTTGATATGGGGCCAAAATGGAACTCAAAAAGTGTACAGGATTAAAATGTTTTTTTTGTGTCCCACGCTAGTATCTATCGATCGGGCTCAAGATCATGAGTAGAAGTCAAAAATCAATACTTTACCCTATTTTGAAATCCAAGATGGCGCACCATATCCAAGATGGCGGACACGGAATGGTAGATTGAGCTATGATACCATGCAATATTGGTATCTATCGATCGGGCTACATGAGTAGAAATCAAAAATCGACATTTGACACTATTTCGAAATCCAAGATGGCAGCCATATCCAAGATGACGGCCACGGAATGATAGTTTTAGCTATGATACCATGCAATATGGGTTTCTATCGATCGGGCTAGATGAGTAGAAGTCAAAAATCGATATTCAACGCCATTTTGAAATCCAATATGCCGGATTATATCCAAGATGGCGGTCACGGAATGGTAGATTGAGCTATGATACAATGCAATATTGGTATCTATCAATCCGGCTTCATCAGTAGAAGGCAAAAATCGATATTTGACCCTATTTTGAAATCCAAGATGGCGAATCATATCCAAGATTGTGGCCACAGTATGGTAATTTGAGGTATGATACCATGCAATATGGGTATCTATCGATCGGGCTTATGAGAAAAATGGTAAGGTAGAGGCTAGAGAGTTGGGTGAAGAATTGAGATGAGATTAGATGAGCTGAGGTTTTTTTTTGAGATACCTTTAGGAATTCTTTCCTGGATTTCTTCATGCATTCCTTTCGAGAATCTTCCCAGGTTTATTCCCAGGATTCCTTCCGATATTGCTTTCGAAATTGATGTACGGATTGCTCGGGAGTTCTCTTCAGGGATTTTTGTAGAGGTTGCTTTGGAAAATCCTGCAAGGATTTTTTAGTTGTTCTTTTCTGCATTCCTTCAGGGATTTGTGCTGAAATTCCTTCAAAGATTTCTTCCAGGATTCCTGCTGTGATACCTTAAGGGATTCCTCCCGATAAAAAATTTAAGAAAAAATGTCTTCTATGGTTCTTACGGGAATACCTGCTCAGCTTTTGACCGACATTCCTGTCATGATATCTCTAACGATTCCATCAGGTATTCTTTACGGGATTCCTTCAGGAATAAGGTTAAAGATTTCTGCCAGAATTGCTATAGAAAATCCTAAAAGGATTTTTTCAGAAATTTCAACCACCATTCTTTCATGGATTTCTGCTGGAATTACTTCACAGATTCATTTTATTATACTTTCTAAGTGTTCTGTCGAAACATATTCAAAGAATCCTCAAGGAATTCTTTCTACGAGCTGGGATCCTCGATCGGGATTTATTTTTAAAAAAGACACGGACACCGTCTTCAGCCAGAGGCTGTACAGACTGAACGAAGCTTAACACTAAACAACGGACACGACATACATTACGAGCACCAGTGGATACAAGGATGAAACATTTCTTGCGAAAAGTTTCATCACTCGGAGCGGGAATCGAACCCTCACCCCTTGGCATGGTATGGCTATACGCTTGGTGACGCTAACCGCACGGCCACGAGGCTCCACAATTACTTTATTAGATATCATTATCTGTGTAAAATCTAACTTCTACAGTATTTTAACGTTTGGTTAAGCTACATATAGTGAGCACTCTTTATTTGGTTTGTGAAAAAAATAAATAAGAAATGTTGAACACTGCAGTCGATACTATATGAAATTACAAGGATCATGCATTGCATACTTGTAGGGGTTTATCGGGTTATGTTTCTGTCCCCATTTATAAGCCCTATTTCTATTCTTTTTGAGTGGTTATCATCTCTTTCACTTGTTTAGAGCTGCATTGTATCTATACGGATCAGAATATAACGAAAGCGTAGAAGTTGTGATGAAATAGAGCTCTAGAAAATTATCAGATATTGAGGACCCACAATGAAGAATTTGTATAGAACTACACCATAGACTTCCATTTTTTTTGTCAAATTATGCTTATTTTATTAGAATTTGACCTTTGATAACAAACTCATTTAAAGATTTAAATTGTGAGACACCTTGGGCGTTAACGGGTTAAATTACCACATGAATTCTCCTATGCATTCATACGTCCAAGAAAGAGTTGTTTATTTTGTTTCGGAAAAAATAGTCAAATAGGTAATTAGGTAATGTTGTCCTGCTAGATTGAGATCCTGGCCCTTTGGGCACTTAATTGACTGGGTTAGATATTTTCGCTCAGTTCTGTAAAAATACAGTAGTTGAAAGCCAATAGCAAATAGGTTATACTGCCCATATTCGCATAATTGACGTAAGCGAAACTATAGTTTTCAAAACACTTTTGAAATTTTAACAAAGAATAATGGAAAAAATTTAGATTTTTTTCATGTTGACATCTAGATAGTGATTAGATCTTGTGTTGAATAAAACTGGTCACAGTTATGCACAAGCGATAGATATTAGATTGTGAATGCTGACATTGTCAATGGTGGTTACGTCGACTATGCGATCATGGGCAGTATAGTACTGCTGTTATCTAAAAATTTGATTGACTCAAGTACCAGCTTTAACGTTCATTGTATGTTTCAGAAAATGTTGCAACTTTGAGTGATGTTTTAATAAAAGTGTTTCAAGTCATGTGTAAAGTTTATTTCACTGTGAACTTTTAGTGCCTACGCACGCAGTCTTTATTCTTAAAACGGCCAGTAAAAGTTCACAGTTAAGAATTTCAGTCGACCCACACAAGCAACAGATTATTTCACTAATTTTCTTTTGAATGAGATTAACAGACGGGCTTGGTGGTCTGGTGGCTACCGTTTCTGATTCATATGCAGAAGGTCCTGGGTTCAATCCTTGGTCCGTTTCTTTCCTTCTACTTTGTATCTCTCTATCCATTTTCTCTATACTCTACTCTCTTCATATACAATTCATGTATATTTCTCGCGCTCAGTATCATACGGATGTATCTACAATGATCGATTTCTCTTCATCGATTTTCTCTTCGGCTAATAACTTGTCCTGCAAATCATTTTTGGTGGTTTTTGTTGTTTTAAATGCTAGTCCTAGTCGTCCTTCACCGAAATACACCGAGAGATCATCCGAATATTGATCGTATTTTCCGGAGTAATCTGAAGAGAAAATCGACGAAGAGAAATGGATCATTGTAGATACGCCTGTATGATACTAAACGCGAGATTTATATGTTCATAGCCATCGCTAGAATCAAAAACAGTTGCAAAGCCGTTTCCCTTCCTTCTAACTTTCACAGCACAGTGTCATTCTATCACAGTGGTGCTCAGCACTTAACGCATTTCATCAAATTGCTTAGTACTTACCGAAAACTGCTTTAATGACAGGCAAATTTGTATTCAAACTGAAGCTTAGTATCGATGCTTGTAGATTCTATCAGATAACGGTCTACGAGTTATGCAATCAAGCAAACTGTCCCGCTTTAGCTTCATAGAAATAATCGCACTAATCTATCATCTTACGTCTGGCATCCACGCACCAATGTGTGAACCATCTGCCAACCATATCCCACCAGCACTCCGAAATTTGCATGAGTTTTTGCAGACGCAGAGGTATATTCGGTCTGATGTGGATACAAACGATTACAATCATCACATCCTTCCCCTCCCCCGCATTGACCTGCAACCTGACGAAACAGGCGCCATTGTCGCCCTAAAGTAGAAGATACCCAACGATCACACACTGAAGATACCTGTTGGTCCCCGGCAGATAATCTAATTGGTCCCTTGTGTGACTGTTGCTGGTCTGGCAATACTGGAGTAGCATCTACGGGCCGTCAATCAAGCTCAATTTTCTTTTGAATGAGATAATGATTTTAGGAATTGGCCACAAATTTACGAGATGGCTAAGCAAATAATCATGTTTCTAAAGGGATTGCTACCAGAGATTAAAATTTTCATTTTCAGTGAGTGAAATTCAACGTGTATTTTGAAGATTCTCAACTGAGGTATCAAAATAAAATTCATTTAGGTGAATGATTTTTTTCACCTATTCATTCATTTTTCTGTCACTGACAATTTTCACTGAGAAATAAAACTGGACCGTAACTCCCGATTATACTTCCAATTACCTCAAAACTTGTGTATAGTAGTTAATTAGAATATTAATTATGTTCTCTATTTGTCCATTAAGTCGGATTGTGCGTCAGTTAATAGAAATTGGACATTTTACGACGTGCGAAAAAATATTCGTGACAGAGAATTGAATGAAAAAAGAGAGGCATTCAGCTGACAATGAACATGGCCAAACACGAATGAAAAAATGAGAATGTCAATCTTCACTTTCAATCTTCGATTTTTTTACTCTCTGATTGCTACAAGCTTTTGATCAGGAGTGTACTTTATTCTTTGTTGTGATGAACAATGGATTTAGAGGACATCAAACGTCATCGTAAAAAGTATATGGTGTTTATATTTTTTTCCTCTTTTAAAATAATTTGTTTTTCACATTGCAGCGAATCAGCTTTGCAAATACTCTCGACCCGCTTTCTTCCATTCTAACGGAATGAAGCGAACTACGTCAATACGTTTGACTCTGCAAAGTGGCATACGAAATGGAGTCATCCAGCTCATGATAACTCCACATGAACGTTTGGCTAATAAAGTTATTAACGACTCCCAAAAGGTGCCCCATGAAATCGAATGAAAGCGAAACGAATGTAAAAAATATCATGCATTAAACCACAACCCTCGCAGGGCCCGCAAATGAAAATGAATTATATTAGGATGAATACGTTCCAGCACCATTTACGTAGGTATCTTGCTTTCAGACCACACCTCGTACCACAGCCAGTCTCCTATGAAGAAGCAAAGGAAATGAGAGAAAAATTAGACAAAAAAAATACTCAAGATCAATCCGCCGAGATTGCTCTCCTCGACTTCGTATTCATACCGAACCTGGTGCTGCTTGGTCGGACTGATACGTTCGCGGGTGACTTTAATCTTACCTTTTATCAAGTGATGAACCACACGCGGCCAACAGGGCACAAGAACGCAACCCGAAAACGGCAGCAGCTATGGCTCACCTCTGGGCTCGCCCGGTGCATAAAATCCCCGAACAGAAGTGAAGATGAATCACATTATACATGTAGATCTTTAGTTTTATTTTCCTATATAGGGCTCTCCCGAACAGAGAATCCATTCAATTCGATGAAAAGAAGATTATATTTTTTCTCTTGTCTGGCCGTACAGAAGAATCGTCCTAACCCCTTCCCTTCGTAATGTCCTCTCAGAGCCAGGTCCAAACCAAAGTGCTTTTGGGAGATGTGCGTCGTATAGAAAATGTTTCAACCGTTTCCTTTCGATGTTCCTTCTCGGGGCGACGATGACACTGGACACGGCTAAGAAGAGTGGAGAGATTTCGGATAGAGCATTGTAAGAATTTTTCATTGCTGTAGATTTGTTTGATCTTGAGCCCAACTAAATGATCTCCATGACCACCACACATATACTCGCACGCACAGCAGTGTACCTACCGGCATTCAATTTCTTCTGAGGAAGAGCTCCTGGTTCGTTATCTCAATCTTAGCTGCTGCGTGTAACCGAAATACAAACAGAAATCATTATCATTTTGTAGGAATCTCCGTAATAACTTTTTTTGGTCACTGGATTCTGTGATCCATCTTTTTACCTTTGCTTCTTTCAGTTGGTTCTTCTGATTAATTAATAGATCCTCATTTGGAGACTTCACGTTTCATTCAAGACGCTTCATTAAATCATACCTCATCAATTCGATATCCCGTATCTCCAAAATAAAACCAAATACATACCGAAAAGCATTCAACTTACATTTGCCCCGAAAATCATTGCTTGCGCCTAAATGGAGAATCGGTTCCGCAACTCCCATTCACATCAATCGACTGAGAAGGGGCGGTAAGATTACAATAAAAACGAACAGTGCCATATGAACGCAATCAGAAAGAAAGCCTTGGTGCGAATTAAACTCGGGCCTTATAATGCACACACAACCCAGTCATTTCTCAGGCTGGCTGCCACGCGAATCTGGAAAATGTTTTCAAGCCTCACGATGGATGCTGTGCAGGCCCGTGCACAGGTAAGGCGGCAAGGAAGGAGTTTTTCCTAATTTTGGCCAAGGGCGGAGGGGCGCCTAGTGCGTGGGACATCGGCAATGGGAGGTTTTGTAATCCATAGGAAAATTCTAGCCAAACTCTTCAAAGGAGTTTTTCTCGGTTTATTAAATATATACGATTTATATATATGATTTCATGACTTCATCAGAAATAAATTCTTAGGGAATTTCTAACTGTTCAGGACGGTGCCGTATTACTCTGATATCTCCCTAAGAGAGCGTACGATAGATGGGAGAGAATAGATGAGTTTGAAGAACGATGGTTCAATAGCCGCTCGTTCAGACTATGTTCAACAGTAGTACAACAGATATTACGCCACGCAGCGCAGAGAATTGACTACGAAAGTGATTTATTGTTGGACAGGACAGGACAGCAAAAAGGACTAGAAATGTAAGAAAATTAAATGAAACGGTACTAGACTAACATGCAAATTACTAACTAAATTTCTAACTAATGAACTAAACATGCAATGTGAACTTGAAACTAAATAATGAAATACATTTGCAGCTAAAAGCAAAATCAAACATAAAATCCTGAATTAATCCACCTATGGTGAACAGAACCCTTCTTACACTTATTAAAATTATTGTTGTATTATTCGTATGTATGATTGTGATTTTTGGTCGTTCTGGAAAATATGTGGGCTCAACTACCAGAAATGCCAGCCAGAATCTCCTTGAATCTTGTATGGAATGTTTAAACAATAGCTTATATATTATGGAATATTGTATCTCTTGTTAACTGCCAAAGTACTTGAGACCCATGGTTATGGCACAGAGTAACAGACGTCACACTCCGCTCGCTTCCCATCGATCATCTTTTTAACGGTTGATTCAAATTTTCGGTAATAGGTCGATTGATCACTCGCTGTCCTGGCGTCGTTTCTGCTTCTGTTTGACGTTTGCTCACTACTGCCACCTAGTGATTGCCCGGCCAAGCACAGTACGTTTAGCATTGGGCCGTTATGTTTTGATGACGATATTTTTCAATGAAACTTGTTCTATGAGTTATGTCTGTTTCTATATGGTTATGGATCGAAACCAAGCGTCATTTATACAATTCTTATGGCATAAAAACGGATAAAAGTAGCCGGGGCCCGTGGCGTAATGGTCACACATTCACTTCATAAGTGGATAGTCATGTCAAGAAAAGACTGTGGTATTTATATATAGTTGAATAATCTTCAATTGGACCTGGAGCCATTTGCATTATCATTTGTAGCTCATTTATGACAGTAAGAAAATTTATCTTATATCTTTATATATATAAATGAATTTCTGTCTGTCTGTCTGTCTGTCTGTCTGACTCTTATGGATTCGGAAACTACTGAACCGATCGGCGTGAAATTTGGTATGTGGATGCTGCTGGGGCCGGGGAAGGTTCTTAGCTGAGACCTCTCCAGTCTCTGGAACGGGGGGCTCCCATACAGGTGACTTTGCGGGGAACGTCCCTATAGAGCTGTATGCCAAAGAACACAGTAGGTAGGCAGTACGACGTCAGCCGGGACAGGTAGTATAATAATAAAAAAGGAATTTATTGAGATTACTCTCGAATACTCTTTAAAAGAAATCTCGGTAACTAAATGTCCAATCAAAATAAAATTCAAAAAAAAAAAATGGAAGAGCATGTTGTAGCTTTCATTTGATGCTAAGAGATACCGACAGACGGCTGAGAAATTTATTATGATACATTTTATCAAAAATCTCTCAATAGTGTAAATTTTATTGAACCTAAGTTCTCCTCGAAAGATATTTCGGAAACAAAATGTCCAAACGGAATGAAATTCAATAGCATACTACTAGGATGCTGCACCTTTCATTTGCTGATGAGAGAACCAGGCTTGTCCGCACTCAGCGCATGAAAATTCTGCTCTTTTGATTTACACCACCAAAACCATCGTATCAATGCAATCTTCCTACCTTATCTGATAGAAGGATGTTGAAATATCCTAAATGTCATTTGGAACTGTCAAAAAATTGCACCGCAGTGCCACACTGTGCGCACAAAGAGAATTTCACCCGGGTGAATTCACCCCAGTGATTTTCTCTTTGCACGCTCAGTGCGGCACTGCGGTGCGATTTTTTGACAGTTTGAAATGACATTTTGGATATTCAAACATCCTTCTATCAAGTAAGATAGAAAGATTACATAAATACAATGGTTTTGGTGGTGTAAATCAAAAGAGCAGAATTGTCATGCGCTCAGTGCGGACAAGCCTGGAGAGAACTCAAATCGATTGACACACGGCTGGTCAATTTATTATGAAGCATTTTTCAAAGACCTCGTAAAAAGTTAAGTTGTATTACTCCAAAGTACTCCTCGAAAGATATCTCGGTTACAAAATGTCCAATCGGAATGAAATTCAAACGCGTTCTTCTAGGATGCAGTAGCTTTTGTTTGGGACCTTAAGAACCCAAATCGGTTGATAGATGGCTGAGAAATTTATGGTGATACACTTTGTCAAAAATATCTAAAATAATTAAGTTGTACTACTCCCTAGCACTCTTTGAAAGATATCTCTGTAACCGAACGTCCAATCGAAATAAAATTCAAAAGTGTTCTTCTAGGATGCAATAGCTTTCGTTTGGGACCTTAAGAACCCAAATCGGTTGATAGACGGCTGAGAAATTTATGGTGATACATTTTGTCCAAAATATCTAAATTAATTAAGTTGTACAGTGACCCCACAATTTATGAACCGGCAAAAATGACCGCAGTTTATGGATCACTCCATTTGATCAACATGTTGATTCATAAATAGTGTACAAAATTAAGGTGATTCATCGGTGTGGGGTCACTGTACTACTCCCTAGCACTCTTTGAAAGATATCTCGGTAACCGAACGTGCAATCAAAATAAAATTCAATAGCGTTCTACTAGGATGTAGTAGCTTTCATTTGCTTCCAAGAGAACTTAAATCGGTCAACAGACGGCTGAGAACTGTGAGTGACATTTTTTGTAACATACATACACACACACATACACACACACGCACATACAGACATTTGCTCAATTGGCTTCTTTAGCGGTGTTGAGATAATTCAATATTCTGAATCTGCATGCAAAACTGAGCCGAAATCCAAATTTTCATGAATTTTGGTGCCGGGGAACCTATTTAAAAAACAATTTGAAGTTTGTATGGGAGCGATTTGTTGAATCACCCCTCGTCGCATTTTGTACTGGGTGGAACTGTCAAACAGTTACCCAGCTGTCAAAAGGTGATTTCAAAAAATATCTTCGAAATTGATTATAGGTACCAAAACAAAGTTCTAAAGATCTCAAAAAAATCCTAGTGGCTCAGAAAAAGGTGCTCTTTCGAATAAAATCAAAAAATCGATACATTTTTCTTAATTTAAAAACCCAATTCGTCGAGCTGAGTTGATGGGTATATGTGACTCGGCCCTGCGGGCCTCGGATCGAAAGTCGGTTTTCCAAGCGGTATTTATACCCTTCTTATGGGTGTAAGAAGGGTAAAAAACGAGTTTCGCTAATTGGATCGTCTGAAACAACAGTTCCCGGCCAACACTAACACAATGACAAATATAAAAACTGCTTTTTTGAAACAATTTCAAAAACTGTTTGGTGAACTTCTCAATCGGAAGTTAAAGTTAAAAACCCAGATTGATCCAACTAATTTCTCGTTGAATCTGTACTAATAATCTTTCCGTCAAAGTTGGCCGGTGTTCCTGAATAACGATAATACTTTATTTAGAAAAGCAATAAGGTTACAAAACCCATCGTCGAATTGGGAATAATTGATGTCACATATTCCGACGTTATGTTTTCGGTAGAGTTGGAAAACATCAGTCCTGTCTGTTGACTGCTTGATCACCTTCACTAATAATCCATTGCAATAGAGGCCGGTTAATATCAAGACGATAATTACAAGCTAAGATAAAACTTTACACATCACGTTTTTCGTCGCTCGCATGCATGGGTTTGGTTCACTTTTACATCCGGCACCCGGACACCCTAACCTAGTTCCGGAACACTAACGGTTGCCATAATAGGATTTAATGTATTTCCTTACTTACATGAGGTTAACGAAAAAGCCGCAATTTGCCTTAAGCATAGATTATGTTCAATTTTACATATTACCATTTCCTTGTTTCTAGGATTAGTTTCTTGCTGACTATTTATCAGGTTTTATAAAAAGCCGCGATTTGATGTGTCGCATGCATTGATTTGGTTCATTTTACATTTGACCAATTCCGGTGGAGCACCCGGAACCAGTTTGGGAACACTACCGGTTGTCTCTTTGATCTGAAGCAAATTTCTAACAAACCGCTCATCAGGTTATTGAAATAGCCGTGTTTTGATGTGTCGCTTGCAAGGGTTTGGTTCACTTTTGCATGTAGCTACTTCCGGCAGGACACCCGAAACCGGTCCCGGGACACTACCAGTAGTCTAAGATGTGGTCTGAGACTATTTTCTTGCTGACCTTTTTCCAGGTTATTTAAAAAGCCGCTATTCATTGTACTGCATGTATTGGTTCACTTTTATATTTGGCCACTTACGGCGGGACACCCAGAATCGGTTGTCACTACCGGTTGTCTCAGATATGGTCTGAAATTATTTTCTTGCGGACCGTTGATCGGGTTACCTAAAGAGCCGCAATTTGATGTTAAAGTTAAAAACAAGGTTACTGATAGGCGAAAATTCTCGCGAAAGCCAAACAATTAATTTCAGTGTGTATCGTCCCAAATGTTCATCATAGAAACAACAACTCGTTCATTTTCTCACAAATGCGTGAATGAACTCGTCCAGCGAGAGTGTGTTGCCCGCCAACTAACTGGAATGAAAATTGCGAGAGCGCTCTCGAACTATTTTCCATTCAGCTGCGAAAGATAATCTGCTCGAAAATATCGTGTTGATTCTCAGCTTTCATTCCGATTGCCACTCACGGCGATAATATCATATAGATTGTGGAATCGGCAGGAGCATGGGGAAGATTTCATCAGAAGCCCGTTTGTGTGGATTAGGGTTCGGAATTAGTCAGAAATAAAGTTATAAATTGATTGACTGATTGATTTGTTTTTATTTAAGAGACTTTCAGTCCTTGGCTGGTTCGTCTCTAAAGTTATAAATTTGTTTGGTAGATCTAGGACTGACATGTAAGGGTTCGTTCAAAAATTACGTAACGGGGAGGAAGGAAGCCTATCGCGTACCGCACTTCATGCTAAATTTAAAAAATACAAAAGTTGTTTCGTAGTTGGGGGTTTTGGGGGGCTGTCAAATGTTACTTTCCTTTCGATTGATTAGCAAATTAACCAGCACTCAAGTGTATGAAGATTTTAAGTCTTGGAATCGAATAACTGATTAATATTGATTGGATGAATGGTGTCTCCGGTAAAGTTATTAAATAATTCAAGGATTTACAGAAGATGGATTGCTTGATTCTTAAATGTAACTCTTCCGTTGAGTGGCACAAAAGAGTAAACAATTTTGTCCAATACGTTATCTCTCTATATCGAAATGGTCAGGATCATGATATGTGGTGTATTATTTTAGTATGTTTGTATAATTTTTGATTCCTCCCTTTTTTTTCAGAGAAGCATGTTCTTCAACTAAGTAAATAATATATGGTCCGACCCATAATCGTAAAGTAAATCCACGCTTCCTAAAACACTACATCTTTTCTAGATACTCATCATACTAACATTGCAGAAAACACCATCCGCTTGTGCACTGCGCTGCTGTTCCTTTGAATCGGCACTCGTGGTGATAATTTATCATCAATCGCAGTGAAAAATATCACCCGCGATAATAACTACTCCAGTTTTCGCTTCCTTCGAATCGTTCACTTTCGAGCAGCGGTGCGAGAGTTGTGATCGATGAATGAACACCACTCCGAGAGCGCGAGTATCTTTGTTTACAAGCACCACTGCAACCAGCGAGAGTTTTCCGCAGCTAGACAGTGACAGCTGAGTTCATTGCAATAGCGATCAAAATATGCACGGTGAGCTTGGGAATGCTTATCGGCTAAAAAATCATGGTGAGTGTTCCACGATACGATAATTGGTAACCTTGGTTAAAAAAAAAATGTAATATAAATAAATCAACAATGCATCAAGTTCGAAGAATTTTTTTTTATCTGTAATAACGAGATTTTCAGCCCTTGGCTAGTTCATCTCGGGACCCACGCTTTACTTCCCTTCCGAAAGAAGAACTCACATTTTGCGAGTTTGTCGGGAGTGGGATTCGATCCCAGGTCCTCGGCGTGATAGTCAAGTGTTCTAACCATCACACCAGATCCGCTCCACAGTTCCAATAATGTTACTTCCGATCCGACCAGGTCATGCCCCCCAGATTCCCCAATCCTGGTCACACCCATGTCTGGAGGTGCGTTCGCTTTTCATCCGGACGCAAATAAGATTGCACTGCATATTTCCACCGTCGCGTCGCCATGTTGTGGCTTTGCTTTGACTTGACTGTAGGTAATCGCAATGAAGAAATTTAAAAGCCTGAATGGCTTTTTTTTTCTTTCTTTTCGCTGCTCTTGCGTTCTTTTCAGGAATTCCACCCACGAGTTTCATCACCACCATGGAACGATGTTAAGTGAATGAATAATTAATGTCAATTTCGATTGTGTGTGCTGTGGACTTCGGGCTGGGGCTTCTTCGCGTATCCTTGTTGTGTGCATTTTCGGCGGGCTTTTGCGCGTATTTTTTGCGATCTTCTTTTCCATGTATCATTGTGAGGCGCGTTCGGAGAAGATGCTTTCGCGATTCCAAAAATCCCCACAAAAATGTTCGTTGTGAGATGTATTGCGAATTGTGAAGCTGTACAATCAAATGATGTTTTGATTATGGAAAGATGGGTTCAGTGCTCCAGTGCTCGTTCATGTTTTGATTAAACGTCTAAAAATGTAATGGCTCACAGGATCCTACTACTACGCCACTTTGTGGCAGAGCTCAGCAAAATTGTACCGGTCTTCTAAAGCAATGTTGTGCATCTATTTATATTTCATTTTGTCTATTTATATTTCTTAAAAAAAAACAAATAATCAAAATCAAGTGCGAATAGCGTCCACAAAGCCGATGCGATAAGCGTACGGTTATTCAGCAAGACCATACTGATTTTCAATTAACTCTACGTACTGTGCATATGTAAACTATTGGTTGAATTGGGAAAAATCCACAGCATATGGGGCTGTCCATAAACCACGTGGTCATTTTTCCATACAAATTTTTTTATATGTCCATACAAAATGGTCATTGGCCGAACCCCCCCCCCCCTCATGACCACGTGGTTTATGGACAGCCCCTATCATCTTCCCCTAAACCCGCAAATATAACCATCTCTGAAGGACCGTGCACAGAAAAGGTGAAAAGGTGAAAGGGGAGGGGTTTTGCTAATGTTGGCAAAGGGCGGAAGGGCGCCTATTACATGGAACACCGGCAATAGGAGGGGTTAAACACCCAACCACAATCAACACCACCACCAACCTCCGCCCCCCCCCTCCCTTGCGCACGAGTTAGCCTATCTGTTTTACATATGAACGACGAGCATAAGCGATTTATTTATTGTTTGAAACTGTTCACCAATCGTTGTATGTACGTTGAGTTATTTGGAAATCATAATAGACCACACGGATTGTATTACCGAAAATTTGCACTTTGAGTGAGTTGAACACCATACTGATGGTGACGGTTTTGATTCTAGTTCGGTGTCGATGTCAGTTCTGCGATTTCAGTTGGAGCTGGAGGCTGGCTTCCGGCAATCCAAGTTACGGAGCTATATCCACCGTCGTGGACTACTTACAACTAGTAGTTAATAGAAAGCACCGGATATTGATCGCTGAACGCCTCTAAACTGGAAGCCCGCTTCCAAGACAAATAAAAACCTCGGCAATGTTCCTCGACAGTTCTCTCGACACCGGTGTAAGCATCCTGACCAGCAAGGCGCAGAGGTCGGCCCGGCGATCGCGGTTAGTGATAAATTTCCGCTTATCGGGTTTCGACTGTTTTGATATAGAACTTTGGGAGATGGCTTAGCAGTCTTGGAGGAAATTGAAAACTAGTTGTTTAAATCTTTCCCGACGTTTCGATCCGTTTGGGATCTTTTTCAAGGGTTCGATTTGCTACTGTTTTTTCGTCAAGATTGGTTTTGTATAACGTGAAAATGTCATATGAAAAAATGGTCTGTTTTTCGACTTGGTCCGACTAAGTTTGACGGTTTGTGCGTCGGATAATCCGCAATATTCTGCGCTGGTCGAATTCGGGCACACTGTTTTGCTGTCTTCCACCATTGCTTCCACCAATTTCCGGTTAAACTGACACGGTTGATCAAGGCGACGATGGATCGAGTGATGTGCGTAGTTCGAGTTAGAGGGTGTAATTAGGAAAGCGGGGATAAACACGAGTGGAACGATTTTCACGAAGTTCGTTCAGCTGCTTGGTTTCGCTGATGATATTGATATATTGATATTATTGCTCGTAAATTTGAGACGATGGCGGAAACGTACATGATACATCCGAGAGTGAAGCCAGACGAATCGGATTAGTCATTTATGTGTCAATGACAAAGTACATGATGACAACCCAAGTAACACACTTGTCACAGAAGAGTCACGGTGGTGCAGGTTTTAGTTGCGCAGAAGTCACTGTGTCTTACTTCTAGCAAGTAATCATTTATTTGTTAGAAGTAAGTCACAGTTACTTCTGCGCTACAAAAACCTGCGCCGCCGTGACTGGTCTGTGACAAGTGTGTTACTTGGGAAAGGGGTCCAGGGTTGGAATCACCGCACCCGCTACCCCGAATTTATATCGACGGTGATGAAATCGAGGCGGTTGAAGGATTCGTGTACCTGGGCTCACTGGTGACCGCCGACAACGACATTAGCAGAGAAACTCAGAGGCGCATTGTGGCAGGAAATCGTGCTTACTTTGAACTCCGCATAACTCTACGAACGAATAAAGTTCGCCGTAACACGAAGTTAACTATCTGCAAAACGCTGATTAGACCGGTAGTCCTCTGTAGGCACGAAACATGGACCCTTCGTGCAGAGGACCATCGCGCCCTTGGATTTTTTTAATTGAAGGTGCTGCGTACCATCTACGGCGGAGTGCAGATGGAAGACGGGACTTGGAGAAGGCGAATGAACCACGAGCTGCAACAGCTGCTGACAGAACCAACAGTCCACACCGCGAAAACCGGGGTGCTACGGTGGGCGGGTCACGTCATCAGGATGTCGGATAGCGACCCGACTAAAATGGTTCTCGAGAGTCATCCGACTGTACCGGTCGGAAGACGTGGTGCGCAGCGAGCTAGGTGGGTCGACCAAGTGGAGGGCGATCTGCGGACCATACGCAGAGTGCGGACCTGGAGACACACAGCCATGGACCGAGTGGAATGGAGATGGCTACTATGTACAGTAGAGGCCACCAAGGCCTTAGTCTGATCAGTAAGGTAAGTAGGCCTGCCAAGGTATTAACGGGATGAAGGCAGACCTATTGTTAGCTCGCTCGTCGTTTCAAAACGGTATTCCGCTTCCTTACTCAGGGAACAGAACATCACGCACAGTGGGAAAAAATATGTGTAAAACGCGAATAAATTCAATAGGGTATCGCGCCACTTGGGCGGTGGCTTCTATATTCGTCTGTTTTCCACTATAACTCAGTCAATTTTGACGACTATCATCCGCAAAGTGTTTCAAGATTCATCTTAATCTTCATGTTTTTGATTGAAATGTTCATGGTATAAAACCGCATATAAATTGAAAACAATACTTTCTCATCGGGTCAAAAAACCTTTCATAGCTTGGACAAAAATCAATCATGAAATTTCACCATAGAAGTTTCTTATTTATTGGATCTATAGAATCACTAGGAATTCTTTCGGAAACTCGTGAAACAGTCTTATTTGTTTTTTTTATTCTTGGTATTTTGCCAAAAATACCATAACATAACAACATAAACATTAAAAATATGTAAAATTTTGTCGATCTCGCAATGGTCATTTTTCAATAATCCTAGAAGCAACAAAAATCTTGAAATGTCAGAGTTTTAATGATTCAATTGACATTCTGGATATAACACTTTCGATATTGCTCAATTAAAAAAAATCACCCCCCTTTTTATTATTTTCGCCCCCCAATTTGGATATTTCAAATTTTCGCCCCCTTAGGCCTGATTTTCGCCCCCTGGGGGGCGATTTCGCCCACTTTGGGAATCACCGCTCTAGACACACGCAAGTGACGAGAAATACGTCACGGAACACTCACATACTTGCGTAAACGTTCTGTATACAGGAGCTGTGATGCGACGGCGGTCAGACGTCAAACTCGTTTTGACATCTATTTTGACATTGACAGTGCTTTTTAGTTGGGTTTTGCCCCAACCAATGAACATTCAACCATCGAGACAGCCCATCTAACGAGCTCTCAACGAACGAATCGTCACTGTACTACGGAAGTTTTCACACAAACAGAAATTAAATAAATCATTCATTTTGCACTCCAGAATTTTTCTAAAAAGGTGAAACAGAGAGAGCATGGGATAAAACGGGCCCGATACACTGGTTTCCAGCAACGTGCGGCGTATGACACCCTCTTTGTCTGAAACTGTAGAGATTTTGGCAGTTTATGTCAAAAATTCATTGGAATCCATCCACTCCGAGATGAGATATTGCATTTATTCGCGTTTTATACATATTTTTTCCCACTGTGCGTCGTCGCAATCCGATTAGTATTTCGTAGTACGTTGTCGATTGCGTTAGACTGTAGGGGCATCTGGGGTAATACGCACTGTCGAGGCAAAACGCACCCCCTTTGTTTTTCAGGAATTATCGGTTTTAGAGCTTTGAAAGCTTATCAGTCTAATAGAATGTCTTAATAAATAAGCATCTGGAAAATTTCACATATCTGCGTTACGTAATTAGTGAGAAAAATGAATAAAATTGAAAAGCACGATTCTGATGTAATTTTCCCGATCGTTTGTCGAATGATTTGATGGCGAAAATCGACCAAACATCTAATGCTGTTGTGTTTATTCAGTTCATTGAGGGCAATGCTAAGCATATGAAAATTAACTTAAACAGTAATCTACGTAAATTATATGTTTTAAACTATTTTATTTTTTGCTATTGATTGGGGCAATATGTACTCCATTGGTTGGGGTAAAACGCACCTATTGAAAACAAGATGTAATCATATCTATGAGTGCTCTGTAAGTAATCGCAAACAAAATTGAGCTACTGTTTGTCTTAAAACCTTATAAAACATGCATTTTGTCTAAGAAGAAAAAAGATTTCTAAACTCGACGGTGCATCTTGCCTCAATGTTGTGGTGCGTCTTGCCCCTTTGTTTGAGTGCATCCTGCCCCATTGTTGTAGTGCATTTTACCCCGAGCAAGGGTGCATACTGCCCCGCATAAACATACGAAGCCGTAATGTTAGTCTTTACAAAAAACGTTATTTTCAAGAGCTGAACTGTATTAAGGCTGAAATTTTGTTTGGTTTCTCTTAGAATGAAAGTATATGCAATGAATGCATGCATTAAACCAATAAATTATTGCCTTTTTATATGCATTTGGACGCATCTTCCTTAAGTGGTGCGTATTACCCCAGAATCCCCTAAGCCATAATCAGGAATTGATGTTAATGGCATCGATCCTGATGTGGCGGTTGGCACGCCGGGTTGTTGGGTTAAGACACTACACGCGAAAAAAAAACCGTTGTGATAAACGTGAACAAACAAACGCAAATATGAGAACAAGCAAATATACACCGCGAACCGGGACTACAGGGGATAGACAAAATGATCGGGACAGGCAAAATTTTCACTTCACAAAAAAATTCAAGTAGCTGTAACTTTTCGAAAAGTAATCGTTATAATTTTCTTCCGCATTAAGAATTTTAAGTTAAGTCAAAAGTTTTTCATAGTTCATTATATAAGTCATGGATGGTCAAAATTTCATTGAGTTTGGTTCATTGAAACCGGAGATATAACAGCTCAAAGTTGGCTATCGGATAATTCTATCTTTTTCTAAAATGCTTATAACTTCGTGCAGAATAGCCCGATCTTTTCCAAATTTTGTCCACTGATACACAGCTAGTTGATCATCTTGCAGTGAAAATTTAAGAATATGTGATGTATTTTCTGAAAGTTACAGCTAGTTGAACATTTTTTGAAAAGTGAAAATCTTGCCTGTCCCGATCATTTTATTTATCCCCTGTAGTTCCAGCTGTCAATATGGATGTTCTTGAGAACGTGATATCTAGTTTACGGTGTACATTTCTTATTGTTGTGCTTTATACGAAGCGCGCTTTTGTCTGCTTCCAATTGAATGAACTGATGAAGTGGCAAAAGATTCAAAATTGCATCTAAAGCTTTCGTAGGTGTGCTGCGCATCCCAAGCAACACAGAAAACATCTTTGGAGATCAATATTTCCAACGATGTATTTTAAGTGCATTATAAGCGATTCAGAAAACATCTTGTGTCAATATCCAGCTGTAATTATGCTCACAGAAAACAAACAACAACAAAAAGTGTGATTGTTTGGATTACGTATGAAATATTTATTATAGAACTATTATAGAACAGAAACATCAGTTAGCCAATCAGTGATGAAAGCAAACACGTCATAACAACAGAAGACAACTAAAGATAAAAAATGAAACAAGATGCAAATAGTGTATGCGTTTATTTCAACCATTCCTGGGAGGCTCTGGTTGATGGGGGACAGTTATGGTCGCAAGCACCAACGCAGTTGATACGAGATTTAATACCGATTTTCAAAAATCCAGATTAAATTTTAATACTCCGTTCGGTAAGCATCAATGAGCTAAAAGAGAGGATTTAACAAAGGAAGCACGCAGCCATCCTCTCTCGCTCGTCGTGATAGTCCAGCTCGCAGAAATGTCAAATCAGCGGGTGTTTATTTACTCTTTTCTTACAAAAAAAAAAAGAAGTTTGTTCCTCCTGCGTGATAAACCGTGATCGACAGCCGGCGCCCGAGCTATCAGTGCAGTGGCTTCATCGTTATCCACCTTCCCCTGCCGAACGCGGGAATCGGTAACCGGCGCCCCCGCTGTTCGTGGCCTACGAAATTAGCAGACTTTTGCTGCCTGATGTCGTTCAGATTGTCACCCGGACCGGATGTTCACACTGAGAAACTGAAGTACTCTTTAAAGAGTACTTTTTCACCCATTTCGAGAGTAACTAGGTGAACTCATAAAAAGAGTAAACGGCATTTACTCTTAAAAGGGTAAACCGCTTGTACGTCAAATCAACGAGTGAATTTTACCCTTTTTCTAGAACGATTTGAAATTTGAAAAGAGTACAATTTACCCTTTTTTATCATTTTATGCGGACTTAGAGATTTTTGAATTTTTAAAATTATAAATCAAATGAAAAACAACACTAATTATATTTTGGAAATGTGCAATATTTATTCATTAATGAATTAAACTTTAATTCTTAAGGTGAATATATAAAGAAGCCAGGCCGCTAATTTGCAAGAGCACAAATCTGAAGAACCAAATGATAGATTGTGCTGAAAAGTTGATCGATTGGTCACCATCAGCGGGTGACCAATCGATCAACTTTTCAGCGTGGTGAGACATTTGGTTCTTCAGATTTGTGCTCTTGAAAATTCAAGGGATGGCTTCGTTATATATTCACCTTAATGACTATGGTCTGGTCATACTTTCGGCATCTGGTCTTCGGTCGATAAAATGTTGGCTCCAAATTAGATCGCTGAGCCCAAGGCTGAGCCGATCCAGAACCACGAACATCCTAATAAAATGAAAAATCCTTAATCAATTCGTCACTTTCAGACATAATTTAATTTCGTTGCACTTACCCGAAAAAATCGTCAAACTTAGTAGAATCACAAACATCAGTCTTGTGCGACTGGATGCGCCATGAAACTGTTCAACACATTTTTCACCCATTGAAGAGTACACGGTCGGATCTATGAGTAGGGCAAAATTTACCCATTTCAAGAAATTGACAAGTACCCTTTATTTTGACAGCTCCATATACAAGCAAAAAAAGGGTACTTTTAACTCCTTAAAGGGTAATGCCGGTTTCGCAGTGCAGTGCGAATTCTGCGTCGGAGGTGTCAGAAGATTCGTACCAGGATCTCGTCGTTTGTTTTTTGAGTTTTTTTTTTGTCTTTTGGGAGCAAGCGTAACCGCACCACAGTAAGGTGAAATTTGTGGTCTTTTTGGTTGCGGTTCCGTTGAAAGTTGCCCTGGTTGTTCACGCTGAGATCGATGAAACTGGATATGGGGTGGGACTTACTCCCCGGACGTCCCTTCGAGGATGCTCACCCGTGCCATTTCGAGTTTCTTTGCCTAGATTTGACTGTGGCAGGAATTGCGCGATGAGCGTTGGATACATATCGCAGTTCTGAAATACCCACCGAGGATAAGTGGACATTATCAGACTGCCCCACCGCTGTCAGTTTTCCGGATAGTAAAACTGTCAAGATCACAGCGTTAATTGCAGCACAAATGTTGAATTGTAGCTGGAGTCATAGGAGTAAAACATCACGAGGTTTCTGCTGCAAAGATCTGCTTTTGCTTCCAGTGATGCTCCCAGAATTTCCAATCTTAAACATAAGTTTTAATAGGAATGAACGATTCATGCAGCTTGCATTTGCCAGCAGAAAATGCAGTTGCACCGGGTACTGCTTGAGAAGCTCTTTCCCTGGTTTACTTCCATTAATTCAGTAAATCATAATTGTATTAGTTTCCTGGATATTTCTGCCAGAAATCACTGCACAAAATTCGTTCCGATATTCCTACTTTCCGAGGGATTGCAAAATGTTCCTTAAATTATTGTTGTGAAATTTCCTACAGAAGTGCATCCAAGTATTGCTCCCGGAGTTCCTCAAAACACAATTCATACTGTGAGTCAAAATTTCTATGGAAAATCTAAGGAATCTCATCCTCAAGAAATACCTCGATAAATTCTTCCGGGAATTGATCCTAAAATTCTTCCGGGAATTGATCAAAAAAATCTTCCGGGAATTGAACCAAAAATTCTTCCTGAAAATTCTCAAGAACTTCTGATGGGAATTCCTCTAGAAATTCTTCCGTAAATTCGTCCAGAAATTCTTCCGGGAATTAGTCCAGAAATCCAAATAAATTTCTTCAGAATTCACTCTGGGAAAATGTACCTCTAGAAAGTTCTCTGAGAATACTTCCCGAAATTATTCCAGGAATTCTTCCAAAAAATCTCCCGGTAATGCCTTCAGAAATTCCTCAAGAAACTCCTCCGGAAATTCCACAAGAAACTCCTCCGGAAATTCCTCCAAAAATTCTTCCGTGAATTCCTCAAAAAAATCCCAATGGGAATTAATCCAAAAATTTCTCCGAGAACTTCTCAAGAAAATATTCCGGAGATTTCTCCAGAAATTTCTCGAGGAATTCCTTCAGAAAAACATCTAGGAATTTCCCCAGAACTTCCTCTGGGAATTCATCTAGAAATTTCTCAGTAAATTCCTCCAGGAATTGTTCCAGAATTTTTTTTGAATTCCTTCGGACATTTCTTCGTGAAGTTCTGCAAAAATTTCTTCAGGAATTTCTCCAGGATTTTTTCGGAAATTCCTCAGGGAGTTCTTCCAGGAATTCCTCCGGGAATACCTCCAGATAGTTCTCTGATTTTTTTTCTGGAAATTTTGTAAGGAATTCATTCAGACATTTCACCAGGAATTCTTCCAGAAGTTCTTCTGGAAATTCCTTCAGAAATTCTTCTGGGAATTCTTCCACAATTTATTCCGCAAATTGCTAAAGCAATTCCTCAATAAATTCCTTCAAAAACTCCTCTGAAAACTCCCCAAAAAATACCACCGGGAAATCCTTCAGAAACTCTTCCGGTAACTCCTGCAGTAACTATCTCAGACATTTCTTAGTGAACTTCTCAAAAAAAAAAAGTCTTCGGAATCCCTCCGTAACTTCTCCGGAAATCGCTCTAGAATCTCCTCCGAGAAGTCCACCAGAAATTCCTACGGAAATTTCTCTAAAAAATTGTCCGTTTACTCTTCTTAAAATTACCCAAAAAATTTCTCAAATTTTCATTGGGAATCCCTCCAGAAATTTCTTTGAGAATTCCTTCTTCCATTTTTTTTCTGAGAGTTCCTTCAGAAATTCCTCTTAGAACTTTGCAGAAGTTCATCTTGAAATTAAAAAAAAAACGCCCGGAAATCCCTCAAGATATTTTTTTGGAAATTCCTCCAGAAATTTCTTCGGAATTCCTTTGAGGATTTCTCCACGAATTCGTTTGAGGATTCTCCTGGAATTCCTTTGCGGACTCTTCCAGGAATTCCATCGGAATTCCTTCAAAAAATCTTTTTGGTATACCACCAGGGTATTTTTCAAGGAATTCCTTCAAGGGCTTTTCCTGGAATTCATTGATCGTCGAAAACCTTTCCCAGAGCAAATTTCTGGCTACGCCACTGCCTCCTGTAATTCCCCCATTGATTCATCTAGGAATTTCTTCGGTAATCTTCCAGAAATACCTTCATGTATTCCTCCGGGAATACCTACGTGGATTCGTTTAGGAATTCATTCGGGTATTTTTTCAGGAATTCCATCGAGGATTCCTTCAGGAATTCCTTCGGAGATTCCTCCAAAAATTCCTTTTTTCCTGTTTTCTGTCATTCCTTCGGGAATTCCTCCTGCAATTCTTCCAGGAATTAATCCAGGAGTTCTTTCAGGAATTCTTCCAGGAATTCCTTTGGAAGTTCCTCCTGGAATGCCTTCGAGGATTCCTTCCGGAGTTCTTATGGGAATTTCTTTAAGAAATCCATCGGAGGAATTCCTGAAGAAACTCCTGGAGGAATTCCCGAAGAAATCCTTGAGGGAATTCCCGAAATAATTTTAGCAGGCATACTCGGAGAAAACCTGGAGGATTCTTCGAAGAAATTCCTGGAGGAATCCTCGACGGAATTCCTGGCGGAATTTCCGAAGCAATCCCCGAAGGAATTCCTGGAAGAATCTCCATTAGAATTCCTGGAGGAATTCCCGGAAACGTTCCTGGAGGAATTCCCAAAGAAATTCCTGGAGGAATTTCCGGAGAAATTTCTGGAAGGAATTCCTGGAGGAATCCCCGAAGAAATTCCTGAAAGAATTTCCAGAGAAACACCTGGAGAATTTCCCGGAGAAACTCCTGGAGGAATTCCCGGAGAAATATCTTGAGGAATTCTCGAAGAAATTTCTGGAGGAATTCCCGAAATAATTCCTTGTGAAATTCCTGAATTAATTCCAGGAGGAATTTTCGAAGAAATTCCTGAAGTAATTCCCGAAGAAATTCCTCGAGGGATTCCCGATAAAAATCCTGGAGGAATTCTCGAAGTAATTCCTGCAAGAATTCCCGAAGGGATTCCGGGGGAAATTCCCAAAGTAATTCCAGCAGGAATTCCCGGAGAAATCCTTAGTGGAATCCCCGAAAAATTCCTGGAGGAATTCTCGAAGAAATACCTGAAGGAATCCCCAAAGGAATTTAAGGAGGAATCCCCGAAAAATTTCCTGGAGGATTTCCCAAAAAATAAATCCAGGAGGAATTCCCGAAGAAATTCCTGAAGGTATTCCCGGAGAAATTTCCGGAGAAATCCTCGAAGAAATTCCTGGAGGAATCCCCGAAGAAATTCATGGAGGAATTCCCAAAATAATTTTTGCAGGAATTCCTTTGGGAATTTCGGGGGAAATTCCCGAAGAATTTCATTAGGAAATCGCACAGAAATTACTGGAGGTACTCCCGAAAGAATTCCAGCAAGAATTTCTGGAAAAAATCTTGGAGGAATTCCCGAAGAAATTCCTGGAGGAATTCCCGAAATAATTCCTGCAACAATTCCTGGGGGAATTCCCGAAGTAATTCTAGCAAGAATCCCGGAGAAATCCTTAAACAAATTTCCGAAAAGCTCCGGGAGAAATCCTCGAAAGAATTCCTGAAGGAATCTTCAAAGGAATTCCAGGAGGATTTCCCGGAGAAATTTATGGAGGAATCCCCGAAAAAAATCCTGGAGGATTTCCCAAAAAAAATCGTGGAGGAATTCTCGAAGAAATTCCTGAAGGTATTTCCGGAGAAATCCTCGAAAGAATTCCTGGAGGAATCCCCGAGGAGTTTCCGAAAAAAAAATCTGGAGGAGTTCCCGAAGAAATTTCTGGAGGAATCCCCGAAAAAATTCCTAGAGGATTTCCCTAAAAAAATTCCTGGAGGAATTCCCAAAAAAAATCCTGAAGGTATTTCCGGAGAAATCCTCGAAGGAATTCCTGGAGGGATTCCCTTAGGAATTCCTGGGGGAATTCCGAAGAATTCCATTAGGAATTCTCAGAGAAATTACTGGAGGAACTCCCGAAGAAATTTCTGGAGGAATTCCCGATGAATCCCCGAAGAAATTACTGGAAGCATCCCCGAAAGAATACCCTAAGGAATCCCCGGGGGAATTTGCGGAGGAATCATGGAAGGAATTCTTGAGGAATTCCTGAAGAAATCTATGAGGGAATTTCCGGAGGAATATCTGTCGGAATAACCAGAGGAATCCTTGGAATTGAGGAATACCCGAAGAAATTAAGAGAAGAATCCCTGTTGGAATCCTCAAAGAAAAACCTGGAGGAATAGCCGAAAGAATCCCCGAAGGAATACCCTAAGAAGTCCGTGTGGAAATTTGCGTAGGAATTCCTGGGGGAATTCGTGGAAGAATCCCTGAAAATTTTCTCGGAGGAATCTCAGTCAAAATTACTAGAGGAATCCCTGGAGTAATTCCTGGAAGAATCCATGTTGGGATTTCCAAAACAATACCTGGAGAGGTTTTTGGAGGAATTTCCGTAGAAATTCCTGGAGAAATCCCGGAAGAATTTTTGCAGAATTGTCTGAAGAAATTCCTGAACGAATCCCCGGAGGAATTTCTGGTGAAAATTTGAAGGAATAGCTGAAGGAATCCATGAAGAATCGCCGGAGGAATCTCCGCAGGAATTCTATGAGAAAACCGGGAGGAATTCCTGGAGGCATCATCGATTGAATCTTTGGAAGAAACCCTCCAGCAATGCCTAGAAAAATATATTAAAAACATCCAGAATGAATTATGAATCTCTGCGGAAACTATGAAGGAATTTTGGGATGAATATGTATATTCTTATATGAACTTGTTAAGGCAGCTCATAAGGGGATCCAATCCTGCTATCGATTCACCAGGTACCCGGCCAGCCAGCAGCAATCTCCCGATTAAACCTTCGAAAACATCACTGATCGTACTGCAGTCCATGATGTTGCTTCCCGTAGCTAACATTGAAACAAAAAGGGATCTCTGACGACGTTTCCCATCACATGTGAGGAGAAAACTTTGTAGCCACCACTGCCTTTCAAACGGGAAATTCCCGGTTGAGTCGCTAATCACGGCGCACGTCCATCCTCCGGAGTAGTTGGATGTTCCTATCCGTCTTTTCCGAAAGCATCGGTCGGCAGCACAGACTTCTGCTGGTTTTCATTTGTTTTGTTTTTCTTTGACGGTTCTACGAGGGCGTAGTATGCGGTGCCAATTAATTTCCGCACGCAGCCAGTGGTTCAAGGGAATTGACCTATGGCGGTATGCTCCACAGCGTACTAGACGCCAATCACGTATTATCCTCGATTTTCCTAAGCACCAAACGGTATTATCCTTGATTTTAATCTGAGATTTAAGTTTAGTGCGCCGATTTCGGCGCACTAAAATTAAATCTCGGATTTACATGAACTGGCTGCGTGCGGAAATTAATTGGCACCGCATACTACGCCCTCGTAGAACCGTCAAAGAAAAACAAAACAAATGAAAACCAGCAGAAGTCTGTGCTGCCGACCGATGCTTTCGGAAAAGACGGATAGGAACATCCAACTACTCCGGAGGATGGACGTGCGCCGTGATTAGCGACTCAACCGGGAATTTCACGTTTGAAAGGCAGTGGTGGCTACAAAGTTTTCTCCTCACATGTGATGGGAAACGTCGTCAGAGATCCCTTTTTGTTTCAATGTTAGCTACGGGAAGCAACATCATGGACTGCAGTACGATCAGTGATGTTTTCGAAGGTTTAATCGGGAGATTGCTGCTGGCTGGCCGGGTACCTGGTGAATCGATAGC
This sequence comes from Aedes albopictus, assembly GCF_035046485.1. Lineage (NCBI taxonomy): Eukaryota > Metazoa > Arthropoda > Insecta > Diptera > Culicidae > Aedes > Aedes albopictus. Next base: position 267,055,391 of record NC_085138.1, read on the forward strand.
AGGATTGGATCCCCTTATGAGCTGCCTTAACAAGTTCATATAAGAATATACATATTCATCCCAAAATTCCTTCATAGTTTCCGCAGAGATTCATAATTCATTCTGGATGTTTTTAATATATTTTTCTAGGCATTGCTGGAGGGTTTCTTCCAAAGATTCAATCGATGATGCCTCCAGGAATTCCTCCCGGTTTTCTCATAGAATTCCTGCGGAGATTCCTCCGGCGATTCTTCATGGATTCCTTCAGCTATTCCTTCAAATTTTCACCAGAAATTCCTCCGGGGATTCGTTCAGGAATTTCTTCAGACAATTCTGCAAAAATTCTTCCGGGATTTCTCCAGGAATTTCTACGGAAATTCCTCCAAAAACCTCTCCAGGTATTGTTTTGGAAATCCCAACATGGATTCTTCCAGGAATTACTCCAGGGATTCCTCTAGTAATTTTGACTGAGATTCCTCCGAGAAAATTTTCAGGGATTCTTCCACGAATTCCCCCAGGAATTCCTACGCAAATTTCCACACGGACTTCTTAGGGTATTCCTTCGGGGATTCTTTCGGCTATTCCTCCAGGTTTTTCTTTGAGGATTCCAACAGGGATTCTTCTCTTAATTTCTTCGGGTATTCCTCAATTCCAAGGATTCCTCTGGTTATTCCGACAGATATTCCTCCGGAAATTCCCTCATAGATTTCTTCAGGAATTCCTCAAGAATTCCTTCCATGATTCCTCCGCAAATTCCCCCGGGGATTCCTTAGGGTATTCTTTCGGGGATGCTTCCAGTAATTTCTTCGGGGATTCATCGGGAATTCCTCCAGAAATTTCTTCGGGAGTTCCTCCAGTAATTTCTCTGAGAATTCCTAATGGAATTCTTCGGAATTCCCCCAGGAATTCCTAAGGGAATCCCTCCAGGAATTCCTTCGAGGATTTCTCCGGAAATACCTTCAGGATTTTTTTTGGGAATTCCTCCAGGAATTTTTTTAGGGAAATCCTCTAGGAATTTTTTCGGGGATTCCTCCAGAAATTTCTTCGGGAACTCCTCCAGATTTTTTTTTCGGAAACTCCTCGGGGATTCCTCCAGGAATTCTTTCGAGGATTTCTCCGGAAATACCTTCAGGAATTTCTTCGAGAATTCCTCCACGATTTTTTTTGGGAAATCCTCCAGGATTTTTTTCGGGGATTCCTCCATAAATTTCTCCGGGAAATCCTCCTGGAATTCCTTTGAAGATTCCTTCAGGAATTCTTTCGAGGATTTCTCCCGGAGCTTTTCGGAAATTTGTTTAAGGATTTCTCCGGGATTCTTGCTAGAATTACTTCGGGAATTCCCCCAGGAATTGTTGCAGGAATTATTTCGGGAATTCCTCCAGGAATTTCTTCGGGAATTCCTCCAAGATTTTTTCCAGAAATTCTTGCTGGAATTCTTTCGGGAGTACCTCCAGTAATTTCTGTGCGATTTCCTAATGAAATTCTTCGGGAATTTCCCCAGAAATTCCCAAAGGAATTCCTGCAAAAATTATTTTGGGAATTCCTCCATGAATTTCTTCGGGGATTCCTCCAGGAATTTCTTCGAGGATTTCTCCGGAAATTTCTCCGGGAATACCTTCAGGAATTTCTTCGGGAATTCCTCCTGGATTTATTTTTTGGGAAATCCTCCAGGAAATTTTTCGGGGATTCCTCCTTAAATTCCTTTGGGGATTCCTTCAGGTATTTCTTCGAGAATTCCTCCAGGAATTTTTCGGGGATTCCACTAAGGATTTCTCCGGGAATTCCTGCTGGAATTACTTTGGGAATTTCCCCCGGAATCCCTTCGGGAATTCTTGCAGGAATTACTTCGAGAATTCCTCCAGGATTTTTATCGGGAATCCCTCGAGGAATTTCTTCGGGAATTACTTCAGGAATTTCTTCGAAAATTCCTCCTGGAATTAATTCAGGAATTTCACAAGGAATTATTTCGGGAATTCCTCCAGAAATTTCTTCGAGAATTCCTCAAGATATTTCTCCGGGAATTCCTCCAGGAGTTTCTCCGGGAAATTCTCCAGGTGTTTCTCTGGAAATTCTTTCAGGAATTTCTTCGGGGATTCCTCCAGGAATTTCTTTGGGAATTCCTCCAGGAACGTTTCCGGGAATTCCTCCAGGAATTCTAATGGAGATTCTTCCAGGAATTCCTTCGGGGATTGCTTCGGAAATTCCGCCAGGAATTCCGTCGAGGATTCCTCCAGGAATTTCTTCGAAGAATCCTCCAGGTTTTCTCCGAGTATGCCTGCTAAAATTATTTCGGGAATTCCCTCAAGGATTTCTTCGGGAATTCCTCCAGGAGTTTCTTCAGGAATTCCTCCGATGGATTTCTTAAAGAAATTCCCATAAGAACTCCGGAAGGAATCCTCGAAGGCATTCCAGGAGGAACTTCCAAAGGAATTCCTGGAAGAATTCCTGAAAGAACTCCTGGATTAATTCCTGGAAGAATTGCAGGAGGAATTCCCGAAGGAATGACAGAAAACAGGAAAAAAGGAATTTTTGGAGGAATCTCCGAAGGAATTCCTGAAGGAATCCTCGATGGAATTCCTGAAAAAATACCCGAATGAATTCCTAAACGAATCCACGTAGGTATTCCCGGAGGAATACATGAAGGTATTTCTGGAAGATTACCGAAGAAATTCCTAGATGAATCAATGGGGGAATTACAGGAGGCAGTGGCGTAGCCAGAAATTTGCTCTGGGAAAGGTTTTCGACGATCAATGAATTCCAGGAAAAGCCCTTGAAGGAATTCCTTGAAAAATACCCTGGTGGTATACCAAAAAGATTTTTTGAAGGAATTCCGATGGAATTCCTGGAAGAGTCCGCAAAGGAATTCCAGGAGAATCCTCAAACGAATTCGTGGAGAAATCCTCAAAGGAATTCCGAAGAAATTTCTGGAGGAATTTCCAAAAAAATATCTTGAGGGATTTCCGGGCGTTTTTTTTTTAATTTCAAGATGAACTTCTGCAAAGTTCTAAGAGGAATTTCTGAAGGAACTCTCAGAAAAAAAATGGAAGAAGGAATTCTCAAAGAAATTTCTGGAGGGATTCCCAATGAAAATTTGAGAAATTTTTTGGGTAATTTTAAGAAGAGTAAACGGACAATTTTTTAGAGAAATTTCCGTAGGAATTTCTGGTGGACTTCTCGGAGGAGATTCTAGAGCGATTTCCGGAGAAGTTACGGAGGGATTCCGAAGACTTTTTTTTTTGAGAAGTTCACTAAGAAATGTCTGAGATAGTTACTGCAGGAGTTACCGGAAGAGTTTCTGAAGGATTTCCCGGTGGTATTTTTTGGGGAGTTTTCAGAGGAGTTTTTGAAGGAATTTATTGAGGAATTGCTTTAGCAATTTGCGGAATAAATTGTGGAAGAATTCCCAGAAGAATTTCTGAAGGAATTTCCAGAAGAACTTCTGGAAGAATTCCTGGTGAAATGTCTGAATGAATTCCTTACAAAATTTCCAGAAAAAAAATCAGAGAACTATCTGGAGGTATTCCCGGAGGAATTCCTGGAAGAACTCCCTGAGGAATTTCCGAAAAAATCCTGGAGAAATTCCTGAAGAAATTTTTGCAGAACTTCACGAAGAAATGTCCGAAGGAATTCAAAAAAAATTCTGGAACAATTCCTGGAGGAATTTACTGAGAAATTTCTAGATGAATTCCCAGAGGAAGTTCTGGGGAAATTCCTAGATGTTTTTCTGAAGGAATTCCTCGAGAAATTTCTGGAGAAATCTCCGGAATATTTTCTTGAGAAGTTCTCGGAGAAATTTTTGGATTAATTCCCATTGGGATTTTTTTGAGGAATTCACGGAAGAATTTTTGGAGGAATTTCCGGAGGAGTTTCTTGTGGAATTTCCGGAGGAGTTTCTTGAGGAATTTCTGAAGGCATTACCGGGAGATTTTTTGGAAGAATTCCTGGAATAATTTCGGGAAGTATTCTCAGAGAACTTTCTAGAGGTACATATTCCCAGAGTGAATTCTGAAGAAATTTATTTGGATTTCTGGACTAATTCCCGGAAGAATTTCTGGACGAATTTACGGAAGAATTTCTAGAGGAATTCCCATCAGAAGTTCTTGAGAATTTTCAGGAAGAATTTTTGGTTCAATTCCCGGAAGATTTTTTTGATCAATTCCCGGAAGAATTTTAGGATCAATTCCCGGAAGAATTTATCGAGGTATTTCTTGAGGATGAGATTCCTTAGATTTTCCATAGAAATTTTGACTCACAGTATGAATTGTGTTTTGAGGAACTCCGGGAGCAATACTTGGATGCACTTCTGTAGGAAATTTCACAACAATAATTTAAGGAACATTTTGCAATCCCTCGGAAAGTAGGAATATCGGAACGAATTTTGTGCAGTGATTTCTGGCAGAAATATCCAGGAAACTAATACAATTATGATTTACTGAATTAATGGAAGTAAACCAGGGAAAGAGCTTCTCAAGCAGTACCCGGTGCAACTGCATTTTCTGCTGGCAAATGCAAGCTGCATGAATCGTTCATTCCTATTAAAACTTATGTTTAAGATTGGAAATTCTGGGAGCATCACTGGAAGCAAAAGCAGATCTTTGCAGCAGAAACCTCGTGATGTTTTACTCCTATGACTCCAGCTACAATTCAACATTTGTGCTGCAATTAACGCTGTGATCTTGACAGTTTTACTATCCGGAAAACTGACAGCGGTGGGGCAGTCTGATAATGTCCACTTATCCTCGGTGGGTATTTCAGAACTGCGATATGTATCCAACGCTCATCGCGCAATTCCTGCCACAGTCAAATCTAGGCAAAGAAACTCGAAATGGCACGGGTGAGCATCCTCGAAGGGACGTCCGGGGAGTAAGTCCCACCCCATATCCAGTTTCATCGATCTCAGCGTGAACAACCAGGGCAACTTTCAACGGAACCGCAACCAAAAAGACCACAAATTTCACCTTACTGTGGTGCGGTTACGCTTGCTCCCAAAAGACAAAAAAAAAACTCAAAAAACAAACGACGAGATCCTGGTACGAATCTTCTGACACCTCCGACGCAGAATTCGCACTGAACATCCGGTCCGGGTGACAATCTGAACGACATCAGGCAGCAAAAGTCTGCTAATTTCGTAGGCCACGAACAGCGGGGGCGCCGGTTACCGATTCCCGCGTTCGGCAGGGGAAGGTGGATAACGATGAAGCCACTGCACTGATAGCTCGGGCGCCGGCTGTCGATCACGGTTTATCACGCAGGAGGAACAAACTTCTTTTTTTTTTGTAAGAAAAGAGTAAATAAACACCCGCTGATTTGACATTTCTGCGAGCTGGACTATCACGACGAGCGAGAGAGGATGGCTGCGTGCTTCCTTTGTTAAATCCTCTCTTTTAGCTCATTGATGCTTACCGAACGGAGTATTAAAATTTAATCTGGATTTTTGAAAATCGGTATTAAATCTCGTATCAACTGCGTTGGTGCTTGCGACCATAGTGGTAATGTATCTAATGTATCTGTAGAATTTACGAAAAAAAAATCAATCAGCACTGCTCGGGCGGTTGGGCTGCCATCGATTTTCTAGTCCCACATATTGTTTGCTAGATACAAATTCCCTATTTGTGGTGCCAAATAGGGTCAGCGTACAGTAATCTGGTCAACATCCGAAAGGGCCGAAAGTCCAGGCCACTGATCTAAAAACCGGTTTGTTGAATACCATTAGAACCACGCAACTTGTATTCCGGCCTATGTAGAAGAATCGGAATCCAGCAGTCGGTGCTAGTCCAACATAAATTCTGGCACCTAAACTCGACATCTAGCAGGCATGAATTTCACCGAAACCACCAAATGCACTACGTCATCAATCTCTCAGCTATCGCGGATTATTCGGAACACAGAATGGTCGGGTAAATCATCGACCACATATAAATAATTCCACGGAACACACAAACCTCCGACGCACGATCAGCAGCGCAATTGTTTACTATTTGCAATTATTCTGCCATTTTGACAGGTATAGGCCCACTAAAAGTGTAGTTATAAATAAGTTCTTTTGGAGTAGTTATAATGTTTAGGGAACACTATTAGAGCTGGTGTGAGAGTATGTTGAAACGATGCCATTTTGACGTATTATAAATGCTTTTTCTGTTTCTGTTTCAAACCGAAGCACTTGACTTGTAGAGCTTAGCTGTTCTTATTCAAGAGACGTCATGACGATTACACTGCCGAACAAATATGTTAATACACAAATTTAAAAATTGATACAAAATTCACGCTTATCTCACTCGTTCGAAATAATTAAAGAACCAGCTTTCCAAGTTTAAAAATACTCGAATAAAATAATAAAATACTGAGTAATAATCAGTAGTTAGCCAAAAGCTCAGTTATTGAAAAAAGTAAATATAGATTGCAACATTTTTGAACGGCACTGTAAGTCAAATGGAGAAGCTGCCATATTCTTCTCACCACAATTTGGAAAAAAATGAACATTTAGAATAAAAAACAACATAATATCACAGACAAACAGACGTAACACTTCGAACATTTTTCGATTCAAATCATAGTCACGGAAACATATTCGCCCAATGCTAAAAGGACTATGTTTGGCCGACCACCAACTAGGTGGCGGTAGTGAGCAAACGTCAAACTCTAACAAAAACTATGCGAGCGCCACGGTTGGGCAGTTGGCCAAATCTCAAATTTTGAAAAATACCGTTAAATCGGTGTACGATGAGAATTATCAGAGTGTTACGTCTGTTTGTCTGTGATAATATGATTAATTCAATCTGCATATTTCAATACAATTTAGTGGCGCATGAATTTTGAATGAGTAAAATCAAATATTGTACCATAAATCCGGATTCGCAATCAAAATAACACTACTCTTCCTGAAAATAAATCAATTCATACATTTTCAATAATTTATTTTAGAAAATATCATTAATGGTCTTTGCCTATCACCTGAGAAAAGTTTTCCAACTTGTTGGAGTTACCTTTTTTTTCTGTCAGTCGCTGCGTAGCAATATCGTCATTATAAGATTACATTTATAGTAATAGTTTGTTGTAAACAAGGCTCTCGCAAGTTGTATCACAATCTAATTTCCTCATTTGAACCTATGCATGTTTTATGTTATATAATAGTATTTTACAAGTCATATTACTTAGATGCAGCTAAGTTTCAACCAATGAATATAGTTGTATTATTTAGGTATTTTTCAAGAATTTTTTGCTTACAAATAACTTAATTATTGCATTACATCTGAATGGAAATCAATTATTAGTACTATGAGAGTATTCCTAGCCATCTTATATGACCTGTAAGATGTTCTATAAGCCGCCATTTTTTGCGCTGTTTTGAATATATAAGTATCCCATACGACGTAAATAATGCAAGAATAAAACAATAGAATAAGTTCGAAACTTGTATTTTAAACTCTTATATAACAAGTTGTGTTACTTGGGATTGCACCTGTTGTACAAACAGTAGCTAGCCTTTGAAGTTTTTCTAGCTTTTTAATACTACATTTTTCTTTCCCAAGTAACACACTTGTCACCGAAGAGTCACGGCGGCGCAGGTTTTTGTTGCGCAGAAGTCACTGTGACTTACTTCTAACAAATAAATACTTACTTGCTAGAAGTAGGTCACAGTGACTTTTGCGCAACAAAAACCTGCGCCGCCGTAACTCTTCGGTGACAAGTGTGTTACTTGGGTTAGTTTTGGTCCACCATACTAAAGAGGCATAAATGATTCTAGGTCTGATAATGGCCGTATATATCCAGTGAATCATAGCAGGCCTTAGTCCCCATTTGTTTCCGAAAGTTCGCTTACATATCCATAGGGCATTTGTTGCCCTTTCTATGATCTGTTTTAAGTGTGAATTCCAATTAAGTTTGGAATCTAATATGATTCCCAGGTATTTTACTTCATTAGAAAGTGTCATTAAAGCTCCCTTCATACGAAGACCAGAAATTTTGAACTTTTTCCTTTTTGTAAAGGGAATTATGTGCGTTTTTGAAGGATTTATATCCAACCCTTCAGATACGCACCAATGTATTGTATAATCTAAGGCTCGTTGCATTCTGTTTGTAATGACATCGTCATATTTTCCTCGGAAATTATAACAATGTCATCAGCAAACCCTATTACTTCGAAACCTTGTGACTTCAGATTTGTTAATAGTTCATCCACTACTAGTGACCATAGAAGTGGCGATAGTACGCCTCCTTGTGGACACCCTTTTACGTATTTTACGGAAACGGATGCACTACCTAGCGTGGATGTGATTTCGCGTTTTGATAACATTTCACAGATCCATCTCACGATGCATATATCAAAGCCACGCTTCAACATTGCTCTCGTCATTGAAACATTGTCATTGTACGGAGTTACTTGTGGACATGCACAGGGAAAAAATTCTACTCAGTGACTGAGTTGGTCTTACTCAGAAATCGAAAAATCCTTTGTTTTCTTACTCAGTTTCCGTTAAAAGTGGGACAATGGGTTGTCCCACTTTTAGCCGAAACTGAGTAAGAAAACAAAGGATTTTTCGATTTCTGAGTAAGGCCAACTCAGTCATTGAGTAGAAATTTTTCTCGGTGTGTGTTTTTATAGGGATTCAACAAAGCCCACTGTTGAATCCCCACCACATGCTAGGCATCCTGCTCTGCTGGAGCTGTCTGGAAACCAAAAGCTCCCTCGCTCCATCTAGTAAGTGCCAATGGTGTAATCGACACATGTGTGCGTATGGTTTTCGCTTAGGAAATGGTTCTCAAGCCTCCACCCAACTCGATAAAAGTCCCTGGGGGGTTTTCAAGGCCCCGGACTCCTGTTCCTACATCCTTGTATGATTCCGTTAAGGATCCCTCACTGGATTCATTGAAAGATGCTACTGGGATTTATAGCGGGTTTTCGCGGAATTGCTCAAAGTGTAACTTTTGAAATTTCTCACCAGACTTTTGACGTCATACTTCAAGATTTTTTTTATTTATGCGTATCTCAACACGTGTTTATTCTACACTCACCTCTTCAAGGGATTCCCCGCAATATTCTTGAAAGAATGCTTAAAGAAATTGTTTACGGAATTGCACATAGATCATTTAAAGGATTCCTGAAGGGGTTTTTCAAGTGACTTCTCGTAGGTTTTCCAAAGGCGTTTCTTACAGAATTCTTATGGTATTTTTTATTCCCCAATGAATTTTAAAGCGATTATGCATGAGATTTCTTACCGTATTCCTTATTGCATCCCTCAAGGGATATCTGCCACAACTTTTCAAGTAAAGCCTGAAGGAATCCTCACGAAATGCCTGAGAGGTTTCTTCTTCTTTATGGCTCTACGTCCCCACTGGGACTTGGCCTGCCTCGCTTCAACTTAGTGTCCTTTTAGCATTTCCACAGTTATTAATTGAAGAGCTACCTTTGCCTGCCATTGCATGAATTTGTATATTGTGAGGCAAGGACAATGATACACTATACCCATTGAGTCGAGAAAATTTTCCCGACCGGAACGGGAATCGAACCCGCCGTCTTGGCGGATTGGCGATCCATAGCCTTAAGCCTGAGAGGTTATCTCAAGTTATTCTCCACAGGATTGCAATAGTGAGTCCTTCAGGACTTTGTGAAGAGATGTCTCAACATGTTTCCCAAATGATTTCGGCTGCCAATCTTCAAGGGATATCTCAAGGGATTCGTTGATATATTTTATTTGGTTGCTTCAAAGGATTTTTACTGATTTTAAATCCTGATCCTTAAGTCCACCAAGAGATTCCTGCCGCGATGTGTCAATGGATATTGTTGGTGTTGGTGCCGAGGTGGGACATTTACGGCAATTTAATCACATTTTACATGTAAGCAGAGAAAAATAGAGTAGAAATTGATATAAAAAATATGGCCAGTTTTACTACTTGAAATCAGCGACATCAATGTGGCATTGGTTGACAGAACAGAAAAAGTCTAGTTATCGAAGCGTTGAATTATTGTAAAGAAGAATTTCTGCCACCGAAACTGAATGCTTCGTGTCTTAAGTTCAAGTTCACTGTTGGCTCAAGCTCGTGACGTGATCTTGACATATAATAGAGTAGCATTCAGTTCGCAATGCTCGTAAAAAGCACTGCACAAACTAATTAATTAACACGTCTTCCACAGTGTCAGAGTGCTCATTGATAAAAAAAAGAAGTATGGAATAATATCATGCAGCATAAAATAACATGTTTTTCTAATGTTAAAAGCTCTTCGCTGAAAGCACTATCACTCTCTTATTTCTTTACAATTTGCATCTCACTAGAATCCTTCTTCTGTGAAAAAAAAGAGCACCTTAAATATTTGCACCGGGCATAAAATGAGCTGGGAAGCTTGAATAAAAATCCTTCAATAATCATAATAAAAATGTTCTCTATAGCCGAGCGAAAAAATAACACCGCCTATTCGCCCTGCTCTCTGCATTGGCCCAATCCAACCCCTCAGTGGGCCAGGAAATCGCACTTTTCACGATCTTTTCATTCACGGTGCAACCAGTGTTCTACCCACAGGCTGGAATCCTGCTGATGGCCAATGCACCGTTCAAGGATGATATATGCAAAGGTGGTCACATTTTTTCTGATTTGTGGAATTAAAATATTATCAAGCCATAATGGTGAACATGAGAATGAATTGAAATTGAGACAAGACGCATCTATTTGTGTTTGTGTGGTTGAAGTGTTTACATAGAAAATTTAGTAACCGGTATAGGATAAAATCAAATTTGTTAGAAAGTAGAGGCAACTTAAAAATCATGGAGAACATGATTGTAACAAAATCTTAATAACTGTGTACAACAATGTAAATGAAGTTCCCTTTAACATTTTTTATGAACATCACCTTTATATGAATGTCCCTTGATATCGTTGAGAAGCTGTTCAGCATTTCCCTCCACCCACAACCCCACCACTAGCCCACCCTCTCCCTCGTTGGCATCCGAGTGGCTAACCAGCCGGTGTGGTGGATGTTCCTGCTTTTGACAGATACATGCAGTGACGTCAGCGCCAAGCCCCATCGTCGGGGCGCGGAAAGCGAATAAAGCTGGCAAAAGGCAAATGAAAAGCGTAGACCACTTCTGCAGACACAATGAAAACGCGGGCCAGGCGGACTCGCGAAAGCACACTGACACTGCACAGGTTCCGGAAAGGCACCGACTGGGAAAATAGGGAACTTTTTTCGCCTGCGATTTTAATTTAAACTTCATTCGCTCGGTCTACTTTTCAGTTTCATACAAATCCAGGTTGTCACTTTTAATATTTCAGCTCGCTTGGACAGGCCATTCTCCGAATGCTCCTATTGTTGCCGGAGTTGTTGCTGCGCGCACTGTGCGCATACTACTGTTCAATGCTTCCCGTTTGGATTACGTAGGGTTCCACTCGCTTCGCAGTCTGGGACAGGCTGTTGGCTGACCTATGAATGAAAGTAACCGGCCAAATTCAGTCAGCCCTTCTGTGCTCGTTCAGTCATTCTGCCATTGCATTGATGACGAAAGCTGCGACACTTTCCATCATATCGTCATAGCCAACAACGCGGGTTTCAAAGGAAGCAGTTCCGGACAATGTCACTGCGCTGGCTGATGCTGATGAAAATCATCAACTCAATAAATTAAATTCGCAATCCCAGTCACGCGGTAGTATAAGGTTTATAGTATAACCTCAAGTATGGACTTGTTTTTTTTTAATCAGATCAATATTCATTTTGAATACATTAAAACCTCTGTTTAGTAAAACATTTTTAAGGACAGACTTGTTGAGATCCTAAAATGGCCGCCACAATGGCCCACTTTGACACCTACTCACGATTTCGAGCGCACAAATCTCTTCGTAAACAAAACCAGCGCACCTCATCTTCTTATTTTAAGCTTATTACAAGTGAGCAAGACGAGAATAATGAAAATCACTGTTGTTTGAAGCTTGCTTCTTGAAATTTGTGCGTTTGAAGTTCTGATGCAATGATGAAGCGGGATTTCAAGACGTTTGTCCTTAAACAGACTCAATACATTTTAAAGTTTAAACGTCACGCTTTGAACTAGGTTTTCACAACCCACAGCTTCACTGCCACCAAACAAAGCTATACACTTTCTTGATACGCTTTGGCTACTTATATTCAGTGGTAGCCTTTTGATTGCATTCAGAAAAAATGTAAAAAATCTTCGTTGAAAATCAAATAGTGCTTCATAAAGAATTTGCACTTTATAACATTATCAATCATTACAATATGGAGAACATCATCCATTTTTACCTCCAACAAAAGTTGGCTACGAGGAAAAGTTCCTGCTATTCTGAAAACGAATTCAAGCTCTGTTCCTGTCATGCTTCGAATCAAATTCCGTTCCACCACTGAAGCTCTCAATCCACTTCGGAATCAAGAATGGCCGATGATTCGTGGTGCGTTCAGCACGAAGATATGCTAAGTAGCCTTTTAGCGACAAGAAGGCGGTTGTCAGGCTACTTCTGCAAAAAATAGGCATGAGAATGAGGACCCACAAACGCCATGATAACAGTGTTTTCCGTACATAGAAAGAAATCATGAAAATTAAGGTGAAACTCCTTCGAATCCACAAAGTTATGCTGTAACCGTTCGCCGAATTAGCTCGAGAGAATCTGAAAAACGCGGTGGCTTTTGCGCCACTCTCGCGTACGAGAGACCACCGGTTCATATTCGATATGCCCGACTATTTGAACGACTCCTATCTCAAGGGCTTTCTCGAACGGCCGATTAAAGACTCCAAATAAACTAAAGCTAATGTACAAAACGTACGAACTCCAACAATAACGGAAATTTACACAAGAACGGACTAAAACTCAGAATAAACTATAACAAACAATTAGAGGTCGGTGAAGTGAATTTATTAAACAGGAATTTAAGGAATAAAACAAAAATAATAGTAGAAACAAAGAAAAACTAAAACAATTGAATTCATTAACGCGTATATTGTTCACAAAATGCTCGTCAAGTGTGTGTGTGTGTTGTGTGTGTGTGTGTGTTATCATGGCCATGATTGACGTACCTGCGCAGGTTTTGTTGGTGCTCGAAGCTTACTCTTGGCCACTCGTCGACGTCGGTGGGCTCTTCCAAATGTTCGCCGGATTAACGATGCGGAGAGGGGCGTCGGCTGTCCGGTACTCTGCCCGTTCGTACGTCAACCGCACGCGGGTAGGCCGGAAATGGTCCCTTCACTCCGTTTGACTACCATTTGCTGGCGGGCGAGGAAGAGCACCAGTGGAGCATGGAGAAATATGGCTTTTATACGACAATTAAACGCGCAGGGAACAGAGTGTCTGCCCCTGGCGACAAAATCCAATATTAGTTAACTTTACAAACTAAAAACCTGGCAGAAGGTCGCCGAAGCTCACTTCTGTTCTCCAGCCGACTCAACTTCAAAGTGCTCGAGTCAAGTCCAATTCTCTAGTCAAGTAAATTTCCTGCTATTGAAGCAGTCGTCTATTGAATGTACAAACAATTATTTACAAGTGCGCCAAATTCAACTCGCACATGGCTGTAAATCTATTTTGCGCCATCGAAAAAGTCCTATAAGATACGCAGCATGAATCGTCATTAGCTTAGTCTAGACACAAACCTTACATGAAACGGATGATCTCTACTAATAGTGGTAATCACGTTCAAATGTATGCGTGCCTTTTTTGTAGATGTAGTTGTGAAACTGCGAGGAAAATAGTTGCACTCTTACCCCGGACGTTAGTTTTATCATTATTTACCCGTTTTACCCAATTCGAATGGGTAATATTTGCATATGCAATCTGAATAGCCTTTCAATCGGCGTGCACTTTTGTGTGAGGAAAAATTTGCGCTAGTGTTCGTGTTTTGAAATGTCACTTATCTCTATAGAAACGGTTCAAACTGAAAGTCAAATTCAACGAATCTAATTCAAATGAGATTTTACTTGAAAAGATAAAAACGTCAAAAGCTACAAATTAAACTAAAATTATCATGCAAACTAATAATAAATTATAAAAGAAAAACAAATTTTAAATCAAAATCGAAATATTCAAAAAATTTAACAATTTAATCTAACTGAATTCAAACTTGTAAAATAAAGTTTGAATTCAGTTAGATTAAATTGTTAAATTAAACAGAATAAAAACGTCAAAACGTTACAATGTTTTTATGTACTGGTAAGCACACCGTTATTCTACCCTCGTCCGGATATTGGTGAAGCACTTAACATTGGACATGGTTGCCAGTATTTTAGTTATCATTACTTTCTTAGAGAAACATTTCCATGTTGCAGGAGATTGAAAAGCTACCGCATTAGAGTACTGCTCCTCACCTAGTTATCATCAATCGGCTTAAGGATGCTTTCCAGAGCACTTTACTTTACTTTGCAAGCACGCTTGGATTTGCATTCTGTTTTAATGATAGGATGATTTTCATGTCTGCGCTGGAACTCTACAGTCACCCCACAATGGATTTTTTTTCTACAAATTCGCACTACATGCTACAAACCAAAATGCTGAAATTGTATGTCACTTATGGATGCTCCCCAATTCTCACTTAAATTGAAAGCTTGAATCAACTAGGGAAACTTACGTATTTTCGCCCGTTTTGTTCTCTTCGTCTAGGTTTTTTTTTTAAACCTAATGAACTCCAAATTGGCTTTCAATCTTTCCCAATCAAGCTGAATTATTTGATAAAGTTTCAAGCAATTTAGCGGACAAAAACCCCTCATGACGAAGAGAATAAACCTGACGATAATACCCTTTATCACCCTATATTCAAACGAGATTTAGCTGATCCGTAAGAATCCACAGGACTCGAACGGTTTTTACCAAGCTATATCAAACGCGTGATGAGATTGTCTTGAAAATTCCCCCGCTTCTTCTGCGGAATGTGTGCCGTGTTCGGATTCAGGTTTAACAAAACCCACAACTCCTCAGATTTTCAAAACTCCACACCGCAGAATCGATTAGGGTAGGTGATCAAAATTTGAACCAAATTGCGGCTTTCTGAAGCAGTGCAAGTTTTAAGTGATTTTTTCTCCAACATGAAAATAATTTACTACGGCAAAATCGTATGAATATGAAAGCCACGGGTATAAGCTTTCTGTTAAGTGGTAAAAAGTTTGTATTTGCACCGAATTTCATTGAAATATTTGATGTTTCATCAAGAATGGTTTCAATCTTAATTTGAACCATCGTAATCATAATTTGAACCAATTTTAATCTTAATTTGAACTACTGGCGGCAGCAGCTCGAGCAACTCACAAAACAGCCAATTCCATGCTAAACAATGAAAAATCACATGAATTTGCTAATTCTCATACCTATTTTTCATTAGGCAGTGGAATCTCAACTCAGAATGTTCGAAATTCTTTAGGAATTTGGAAACTAAATTTGGATTTTTTCATCCCCCAAGAGTAAACAAAGCAACCACTAGCGCAATCTACAGGCCAACACTAGAAGCTCACCCCCGTTTACTAGTTCAAATTTAGATTACAAATGGTTCAACTTAAGATAACATTCTCCAAGTAAGAATTACTTGAATTTGATAATTGTATGACAAATAATGCGGAACATTACTCGGTTGGTCGATTCTACGATAAATAAGCTTTCATTTGATGTGTTCACATATGGCGTGTGATACAATGCATGAGCTGTACGAGTGCACCGAAAATGTGCTTTCTCTTGGGGGAAATGGGTGAAATCACAGTGATTTTTCAATTGCCTGTTTTCCATGACAAAAACGCTTTTTTCAATGCTTTTAAAGTCCATGTTACCAGGTTATATTACGGAAAGCTGTTTAACATTTTTTTCGGGACAATATTTTCCTGAAAAGTACGTCGTTTTAATGAATTTTGAAATGGTTCAAATTAAGATTACAATTTGACTAGTTCAAAGTTTGATTTCTTACCCTACCTTAATTTCTCTTTTATCCCGTTCAAATGAAATTGCTGCATTTCGTTTTTTACAAGACGTGGCATTATACTTCCACCGAGAATGCGCATCAGCTGACGACGCTGACATCACTGCACAGCGTAAACAGAACAACGCTGATGCATTGCACACATCGCAGCTGACATCAGATTAGAAAAATAAAACACGCAGTATTTTACGATCGGGAGATGTTCAACAGCACCGTTTTTACAAGTTTGGAGTATTTTTCGTGGAATACCCACTAGTGAGATGTGATAATTGTTTATAGTTTGAAAGTAAATTGTTCCGGAGTGGCTCAGTGAGGTGAAAAAAGTATTTTTTAGTGAAATGTGTCGGTGGCTCGCGAGGGGCAGAAAGTAAACAGCCACTGATGGTGATTCGAGTGGGGGTTAAAAATAAGCACGGAATTAATGATTTGGAGCTATTTTGTGCAGCAAATTTAATTAAAGGAATAGTCAATAGTGTTCTAAATTTGCTAAAAGGAATACTGTAACTGAAAATTAAAGGTAAGTGGAATTTTTCGACCAATCTTTGTGAAACGGTGGTATATGTGGTAGTATGTGTGAGCCAGCCATTTTTACTGCCATGACATGGACGCCCTCCCATATGTCCTTAAACAGCTCGTAAGTTAAGCTTCGACTGAAAATTACAGCGGAAGCTACAAAATCACAGCCATTTACCAATAGAAGATACTGTCCGCTCAATAATCAGCCAATCATGCGTACTGTTTACATTTTTTGAGACATATGGTCCACTGCACGAATTTATGCTGGCCTGCTTACTCACACAGAAAATTTGACGTTTGAGCGGTGCCGACACCTCTCAAACGTCAAATTTCGTGTGAGAGTAAGCAGGCCAGTATAAATTCGTGCAGTGATCCATTCGCTTGAAATTTACATGCAGTAACGTAAACGAAGACAGCTTCGCTCAGTCGTCTGCCTCGCTGCGGAGACTGCTCTCTCGCTCTCTGTGGCAGAAGTGGTACAACAGTTTGTTCCTTTATGGTGGAACATGTTTATCTTTGATTATTGTGCGTTTAGCACTAAATTGATTTCCGAAAAAACTTCATTGACTTCCGCTGCCTTTCCTATGCGTTAAACATAACGTCGGAAGTAGTGCGCTGTATAGAAAATCAGATTTACTGTACAGCGCACTACTTCCAACGTTATGTTTAACGCATAGGAAAGGCAGCGGAAGTCAATGAAGTTTTTTCGGAAATCAATTTAGTGCTAAACGCACAATACCTTCTCTTCAGCTTGGTGAGACAGCCTAGAGGGGTTAGGCGTGAACTCTCACTCGGAAGGTTTGAGTTCGATTCTCGTATTGAGATTTTTTTAAGTTTCTCTGAAAAGTGGGTGCTTAATTAACACTTTTCTCTCAGCAATCAGCAGTGTAATTTTAAGATCACACATAAATTTCTATCGAACACGATGGAGGTCAATTTGTTACATTCAGTTCGTCATAAATTTACAGATTTTGTTCGTACTGTGTACCATACTCGGAGTTTTGGATTCAAAGACACTATGAAGAAGCTGAAGTAGATGTTTGGACACCAAAAGCCCCTTTCCAATTCGCCTTGACGGAGGCTCTCTGAGAGAATTGCGCTTGCGTGAAAACAATTTTTTTTAACATGGGAAAGGATAGGAGCTGCATTTTCAAATGCTTCTAATTCTTTATAGAAATTTTTTCAAGCAAAACGTTCTTAATGTTATCGAATGAGATTTTGATACGCTATATTATAGACATAACATTGTGATTTAAAAACTTTTGTCTAAAACCAGTTATAATGTAGCTAATTGAAAGTATATTGCAAAACATTAACACTTTTTTCAATCTGAAGTCCCTAAAATATTTTAGAAGCATTTGAAAATGCAGCTCCTATCCTTTCCCATGTTAAAAAAAAATTGATTTCACAAACAGCGCAATTCTCTCAGAGAGCCTCCGTCAAGGCGAATGCTGTCTACTAGAATGAAGATTTTTACAGAATTTCCTAGGACACTGTCCGCGATAATCCAAGATTATTCCAAATATCCCTTGGGAATGCATTCCTGTTCATGAATTTCTTTGAAAATTTCTCCGGAGTTTGCTTCAGAGATTATTCCAGGAACTCCTCCAGGAATTTTCTTTGGGCCTTCGGGACTTGCGTTGCATAGTAACGGAATAATTCGTAGATTGCATACTGAAAGTTGTCATGTTAAAGCTTTAATACTGCTATTCTAATTGCTTATGGAATGCCATTTGGGAATGAAAAGCTACCCAATTAGAGGTTGAAGTAAAAAGACATGAAAACTTCCATTGCTGGCCACGCCCATCTTCTCCGTTAGGGGCCGTTCATAAACCACGTAGACTTTTTGGGGGGAGGGGGGGTCTGGCCAAAGTGTACGCTCCATACAAATTTCATTTTTTTTTTGTATGGACGAAAGTCTACGAGGGGGGAGGGGGGGGGAGTCTGAGATTGCCAAATTTTGGTCTACGTGGTTTATGAACAGCCCCTGAAGATAGGAAAGGATGTGATGATAGACACCTACTTTAAAAGAGGTCAGCGACTCACCGACACTACCATAGGTGCCAAGGAGTTGGATATTTGGAATCGGTTGATTTCCCGAGCAAATTCAGATAGCAAATTGAAAACTAATTTTGATGTTGTGATATTGCAAATTTTGATAACTCAGGTTGTTGTCGTTTTGGTCGTTTTAAAGGTTAAAACATCAAAAATGAGAGCAGAAAAATGTTCCTGTGACAGCAAATTGAAAACAATTCCTGCTATCGATGATAGCAAATTGATAACTGTTTTTGTTATCAGCGCAAGAAAAATGAAAAATCGTTTAATGTAGAGTTTTTCGGCTGATATAAAATCATGAATGCAATAATACAATTGCACTAATAATATATCCCCAGAATTACTTTAAATAGTTTACTAAAAGATTTAAAAACTATTGTAACACTAAATATTTCCATTAATTTAAAATAACAGCAAACCGAAAGCAAAATTTGAAATCAAATTATGTAAAGATAAAATGATATCAAAATGTGATATCAATTTGTTGCTGAATACAAATCATGTTTTCGATTTGCTTTAATTTTGTTGTTGAACTTTGCTCGGGTTGGAAGTCACTATAAGCGAGTGATGCGACAAGATTTAGATTGTGTAAGTGTATTTGTGTAAATCATGTAGATAGATTGGTGTGAGTGTAAGTGATTTAGTATATTTTAACACCAACGTTGGGAGTGACGTAGCTATGAACATTTTTGTCACTCCATGGGCCTTTTTACTTCTGGGATGCGGCACAGGCACTTACACTGTGTCCTGACTAACAAGCCTAGGCTTAAGCGCCATTGATCGCTCTCTGAAGGGATAAGAAAGACGTTATGTGGATGGGAAGCAGGGATGCCAGATGATTTTTTGAAAAATCTGTATCACTCTTTTAAAAAAATCTGTATCCCATCCAAAATTTGGGTGAAAAATCTGTATCCCATACAAAAATAAAAAAGCTCCTCTAGCTCAAAAATCTGTATTTCATATAAAACGACATCTGTACGGATGCTCAAAAATCTGTATAATACAGATAAATCTGTATATATGGCATCCCTGATGGGAAGGGAAGATATCTATTTTACGAGATGCCAGCGACTCACCGACGCCCTCGTAAATAGAAAGGATGTGGGATTTTGGTACGGGAATGGTCTGGAGTTCCGTATGATTAAGTTATGCAACTGAAATAAAAACGTTCGTCTTAGTTAATAAACTTAAGGCGAAACCGGATCCATTTCCTCACTTTTTGGTTCAATTTTTGCCTTTCTCGTACACCAAGGTGTACCGAAAGGCTATATGTTCACTCCAAAAACGAAAATTTGATAGAGCCCCCGGAGGGGTCAAGTGTCATATACCAATCGACTCAGCTCGACGAGTTGAGATGATGTCTGTGTGTATGTATGTGTGTGTGTGTGTGTGTGTATGTATGTGTGTGTGTGTGTATGTGTACAAAAAAGGTCACCTCATTTTTAGATAGTAAATATGAACCGATTTCAACGACCGATGGTTCATTCGACGCGGCATCTGGTCCCATTGTTTCCTATTGAAAATGGTTCGGATCGGTCCAGCCGTTCCGGAGTTATGGCCATTTAGGTGTTCCAGACCGGTACCCCAGGAGGGGGCCAGATATGAAAATGCAACAAACCCATGCATGCGACCCATCAAACCACGGCATTTTCGATTATCTGATGAACGGGAAGTAGGAGAATAGTCGCAGACTATATTTGAACCGGTAGTGTTCCGGAACCGGTTCAGGGTGTCTCACCGGAAGTGGCCAAATATAAAAGAAAATCAAACCTATGCTTGCGACACATCAAATAGCGGCTTTTCCGATAACCAGATGAACGGTAAGCAGAAAAATAGTTTCGGACAATATCTGAACCGGTTATGTTCTGGAACCGGTTCCAGGTGTCCCGCTGGAAGTCACCAATCAAAAAAGTGAACCAAGCCCAGGCATGCGACACATCAAATAGCGGCTTTTTAAATAACCAGATGAACGGTAAGCAGGAAAATAGTCTCAGACTATATTTGAACCGGTAGTGCTCCGGAACCGGTTCCAGATACCCCATCGGAAGTGACCAACTAAAAAACTGAACCAAACGCATGCATGCAACACACCAAATAGCGACTTTATCAATAACCAGATGAACGGTAAGTAGGAAAATAGTTTCAGACCATATCTGAACCGGTAGTGTTCTGGAACCGGTTCCGCATGTCCCGCTGGAAGTGGCCAATTAAAAAAGTGAACCAATCCAGGCATGCGACACATCAAATAGCGGCTTTTTCGATAACCAGATGAACGGTAAACAGGAAAACAGTTTCATACCGTATCTGAACCGGTTGTGTTCCGGAACCGGTTCCAGGTATCTCATCAGAAGTGACCAATTAAAAAAGTGAACCAAACCTATGCATGCGACCAGGCTCGTGCACAGGAGTGGCGCCAAGGGGGGGGCTTTCCCAAACCTCGACAAAAGGCAAAAGGTGAAGGGGCGCCTAGTGTATGGAGCGTCGGTAATGAGGGGGGGGGGTTAATACCCAAACACCCCCCCCCCCCCCCCTTGTGCACGGGCTTGCATGCGACACATCAAATAGCGGCTTTATCAATAATCAGATGAACGGTAAACAGGAGAATAGTTTCAGATCATATCTGAACCGCTTATACATATATTAAACTGACGAAGATAAAGGGATGCATCCAGCTAAATGCGTCTGATGATGACCAAAGAATAGTAGGTCAAAACGCGTCTTCAAGCAGGACACACGGTAGCGTACAGAAGCTTTGCCAGATTCCCGAGTGGTTTTACCACAGGGCAGGGTCTCCCACCACGCCACCACATTTCCAACAGCTTTGCAAGTATCAAGAACTTGTAATGCGTGCACTGTGATTTGACCTCCTGAAGAGTAAGGTCTATCAACTAGAACACTGAAGGCCTAGCCAAAATGAGGCCTCCACCTGTACCAAACTTTGCCAGAACCCTTTTCCATCCGCGGGCCCGGATCCAACCCAGTATATCAACCCCACGACAGCCAAGCTACCAGAATGTTGTCCCCGTGGCCACTTAATCGCCACTATGCATGTGCAACACGAAATAGCGGCTTAATCAATAATAAGATGAACGGTAAACAGGAAAATAGTTAAATAAAAGAAAATCGGGTTAAGTACGGTTCCTTTGAATTCCACTAAGAATTTGCATCCTTTGACAGATACGTATTTCGACCTCAACTGTAAGGTCGTCTTCAGTGTCTTGTACTTGACTCGACTGAGTCAAGTACAAGTCGAGTCAAGTACAATACACTGAAGACGACCTTACAGTTGAGGTCGAAATACGTATCTGTCAAAGGATGCAAATTCTTAGTGGAATTCAAAGGAACCGTACTTAACCCGATTTTCTTTTATTTACAGATATTCCCCTAACAAGCCCAGGTTAATCATCAGGAAAATAGTTTCAGACCATATCTGAACCGATTATATATTAAACTGACGAAGATAAAGGGATGCATCCAGCTATCCGAAGAATAGTAGGTCGAAACGCGTCACGCTAAACAAGCTGTTTCCGATATTTGTCACCGATAATTACCAATCAATCCACAAATAACATATTTGAACAGATTGTGTTCCGGAACCGGTTCTAGGTGTCCCGTCGGAAGTGGCCAATCCAAAAAGTGAACTAAATCCATGCATGCGAAACATACAATCATCAAAAATGTTCGATAACCAGATAAACGGGCAGGAAGAAAATAGTCTCTGACCACACCTAAGATACCAGCAGTGTTGCAGAATCAGGATTGGATGCATCGCTGAAATTACGAAGGTGAACAAAACCGATGCAAGCGATTAATATGCGTAAAAGAACAAAACCTTGATAAAAATTTAAGCGATCTTGTCAAATTACACCATTTTAGATTCCTGAGGCGTTTATACAGTAGGATGGATCAAAGTTGTATGGGAAAATTTAAATTTTATAGCCTCAATCTCCTTTTGCGTCTAAAATTACTGCGCACAATTTCGATGCAATTGGTTGAGCCCTCGCGCTCTGTAACACAGTTGTAATTTGAATGGGTTTATTATGGGAAATTTCACTTGCTTGCACTTTTTTTTGTCAAATTTTACATGAATCGTATAGCCAATGATTATACAATAAAGACAATGTCTCGATAATGATCGGCTAGTGAAGGTGGTCAAGCAGTCAACTGTGAGGTTTGATATTTTTCAGCTCTGCCTATACGTTTACATAACGTCGGCATCTGAGTTTCCAAATTCGATTATGGCTTTGATAAATTCTTGCTTTTCTGAATAAGGCTGACACAAATTTCGATTCTTTCTTAAGTCAAGAGGGGTCCCCCCTTGGAAAATTTTAGACGGAATTCAACATTTTGAGGATGGACACAAATAAATAACCCAATAAATTTTCAAATTTTAATGTGAAATAAGAGTCCTCCAGAAAATTTCTTACCAAATCCTATGTGTTACGCGGTTTTGCTTAATTGTTTGGATATTGTTTCATCAATTACATTTATTACTTATCAACTCTACCCTCCTCCCCCTCATTGACGAGTCAACGAGCACTGTGACCAAAGAAGAAATGAGATGAGATCGACTTCCGTTCTTGAGTTCAATTCTCAGGATTCAGGAACACTTCGCCTTATGGCGACGGAAAAATCTTGAGTACATATTCGACAAGAAAGGCACTATCACCACTAGGTGGATTAATCTGGGTTTTTTTTATAAAATAACGATGCAATATTTTTAAAATCGGTTTTGGTGCACATGTAAAGTATGGATCAAGGTATCTCCTGAATTTTTTACCAGGGGGAAAATGTTTTTCGTTTATTCAGAAACCATTTTTAAATAAAATTTCACAAAAAACCCCACATTAATCCACCTAGTAGTGATAGTGCCTTTCTCGTCGAATATGTACTCATGATCTATCCGTTGACGCAATCAATCTTGCCTTAGAGTTAGTGATCAGCCCAAATCTCTGTGCTTTGGTAACGGGCGAGAAGGAGGAAATGCTCATAACAGCGATCTGGGACTGTACCACCTACGAATTCCTGAATCATGAGAATACTTTATTTAGAAAATCAAGAATTTTATCAAGGTCATCATCGAATTGGGGCACTTATTCCGACGTTATGTTCAACGTATGGACTGCCCGGACGGACCCCTGAGGTACCCTCGCGGTGATGATGCAGCTCCTATCGCCTTCCTCGGTGTCATAGATTGACATTCATTCATTTGAACACTAACCAACCAATGTGTTAAGTCATTTTTCCTTCTAGTTATGTTCAAAACGATTTCATTCAATCAGAGCACTTATCAAATGAGAAGCGAATCCTTGTCAATTGAATAAAATGCCACTCGAATGAGTACAGGGGATGGCCAAAATGTTTAGGCAACTTTTTCTCTCCCACAAAAAAATTCAACATGCTGTAACTTTTCATAGAGTGCATCAAAAAATCTCAAATTTTGACTGTTTGTCAACCTATTATATGTGCATCATTGGTACAAATTTGGGCTCGATTGATTAATTTTTCACGAAGTTTGAACCATTCGGGTAAAACACTATTATTTTGACAACTAATTTTTGAACTGTCACATCTCGAAAACCAGTGAACCGAATTTAATGAATTTATTATCGTCTATCAACAATATATTGATACTTAATACGATGTTATAAAATGTAATATTTTCTCAAGGCGAGTTAAGTTATACCGGATTGAAATTTTTACCCCTATTGAGGATAATAAGTCAAATTTTCAATATCATACAAAAATTACTAAATGTGTTCTTTCTTCAATCTAAATAGGTTCGAATATATCTGATTAGAGATAACTTGAGAACAGAAGTGGAAAATCTTTGGATATCAACACTAAAATATATTGACATTGATGTAAAAAAATTACATTTTTTTCGAGAAAAATCCAAAAAGTGTGAATCCATGATAACTTCTTTCAACGTTTAAAAAGTTCCCATTAGCGTGGTTCAAAAATTCGTTTTTGCTCCACACCGTTTATTCGATTCATAACTAGATTCTAAGCCTTCTCCCAAAAAATGAGCTGATTCGGTTGAAAATTGAGAGCGCACAAGCTCTCCAAAGATTGTATGGGAATTACTATGGGAAAAGGAAGTTTTTCATTCAATTGACCGTAGTATTTCCCCAAGTGCCCTAAAGTGTTAGTTGACCCTTAGTTCTCCTAGGCTACTTTATCAGCTACAACTTTGTCGAAGACCACATTCAAATCGAACGCCTCACGCAAAAACGGCCACGCTCAAAAATGTGTTCGGCCTGCACATTTTTAGTAAACATCCAACCTCACTGGGCAACCTCACTGGGTTTATAAACCACCTTCAAATACCGAAAAATATTGATATTTTGCAAAAATGTGAGCGTACGAGCAATTTAAAAAAATGTGTGTTCCCAACACAGTACCTGTGCGGCATGGGCGCTACTCAAAAATGAGAGTTTTTTTTAGAGAGCTCATTAACTTGTTATCGATGTTTATCCAGAATGATAATCTTTGGTCTTCGGCAAAGTTGTAGCTGATAAAGTAGCCTAGGAGAACCAAGAGTCAACTAACACTCTAGGGCACTTGAGGAAATGGTATGGTCAATTCAATGAAAAACCTTCTTTTCCGATAGTCATTTCCATACAAACTTTGAAGGGTTTGTGCACGCTCAATTTTCAACCAAATTAGCTCATTTTTTGGGAGAAGGTTTAGAATCTAGTTATGAATCGAATAAACGGTGTGGAGCAAAAACGATTTTTTGAACCACGCTAGTACCTATGTTTTAATAGTTTGTGAAGCATATACATATTGTTAGTGTACGTTCAAAATTTCATTCAATTCGGCTCACTGGTTTCCAAGATATGACACCTCAAAAATGAGTTGTCTGAAAAATAGTGTTTTACCCGAGCGGTTTTAACTTTGCGAAATATTGATCAATCGAGTCCAAATTTATACCAATGATGCACATATAATAGGTTGACAAACTGTCAAAATTTGAGATTTTTTGATGCGCTCTATGAAAAGTTATAGCTTGTTGAACTTTTTTGTGAGAGAAAAAAAAGTTGCCTATCCCAAACATTTTGGCCATCCCCTGTAGCTTGGCACGAAACACGAAAAACCCCTCAAAATTCCGCCAGATTGAAAAAAAATGTCGAATGTCGGGTCAATTTTTATCGAATGTTGGGCCAATGTTGGACCAACATCGATCAACTATTGGGTCTAAGTTGGGTTTGGTGGCCAAAATAAAAATAGGTGAATGATAGGTTGATGTCGGGTTTGACGTCATCAAATGATGGTAAAAGCTTTGAACCTTCAACACCACACATTTATGCTTCCTAGCTGGGGCTCAATTGAATGATGTGTGCCTTGACTGAGGTTGGAGCTGATGTCAAGTGAATGATCAGAGGCTAGTCAATTGATATTCCGATCGTAAATGGAAAAATGAGTGGTTACCTATCTCAATTTCAGCTTTAAATATCGGTTGATACTGACCCTTCGCAGCACTGTGAATGCATTCTTTACGGCCAGCGTGACCACCGCGCAATAGCGGATACGTCCACCATCAATCGACCCTTCCGGAATCCGAACTGGTTATCTGAGAGGCCAAAGTCATCGGTATAGACTTTGGTATAGACCAATAGCCTCGACAGAATGATCCGTTCCAACAGTTTTCCGGCAGTGTACAGCAGGCAGATAGGTCTGTATGCCGACGGGTCGCCAGGTGGTTCTCCGGGTTTGGGCTTTGCCTTTTCCACCTTTCCGGAAATTCGCCTCTTTTTTTTTTTTTTTTTTTCCTTCTAAACCATAGGGGGATAATCTGCTCAACAGACACCCTAACAGAAGGTTAGGGTAGTGTAGGTCTGACAGGCTGTCTTCTACAACAAAAGTAAAATCCAGGACTACTCTCTCCTCGTACCCACTAAACCATTCCTATGGTCGCCAAACCCTACGTCTCTCCGGAACCACCAAGAAGGTATTGCTTCAGAGAGGGGCTAGTGCACATCGCACCCACAAGGTTAGCTGCGTAGCCTGCAGCAACGAACATCGATGACTCGCTTTGGAGAGTCCATCACGGTAGCATGCTGGCGCTTAGCCAGTTTCCCGAGTGGTCCTCGCCACTCCCTTTGTCCTCGGAAGGCGGGCAGGGTCAACCCCGCCCGCGCCCTACTGCTGAGCGGACATCAAGAACTGATGCCCACGTGCAACCCGATCTGACCTGCCCGCAAGGAAGGGTATCACTACCCTTCAGGCCCTATCAGATGCACCCGTAGGTTGCAGACAGCAGGATCTCACCTACCCCGACCCTTGCCGGGGACCCCTTTCCAACCGCGGGCTCGGATCCAACCCAGTAGACCGACGCCACGACAGCACCGCTACCGGGACTTCCTCTCCGCGGCCACTTAATCGTTGTAAGGGTCGATCTCGACCGCAGGGCACCGGTATGACCTACGAAGCCGACTCCGAACCCCTGGACCACCTCTTGTACTGCATCTGGACTAGCCATTCTCTGAGTCCACGCGCCACCTCCTCTGTAGCTCCCAGACGATGTGGGTAATAGCCGTTGAAACGGCGTTCCAGCCAAACTCATCCCTACACATCCTCTGGACCAAGTTGTCCGGAGTTGTGTCTTCCCCGCATGTGGCAAGCATGCGGTCACGCATTGTGCGAAAACGCGGGCACACGAACAAAACGTGTTCCGCCGTTTCCTCTAAACCATTGCACACTGGGCATTCGGGAGAATCCGCATGCCCGAAACGGTGTAGATACTGTCGGAAGCAACCATGACCTGTAAGGACCTGTGTCAGGTGGAATGTGACTTCCCCATGGCGCCTATTAATCCAACTATCTACCCTCGGTATCAACCTATAGGTCCACCTTCCTTTGGTGGAGCTGTCCCACGCGCGCTGCCATTTGACCATAGAGGCCATCCTGACAGTCCTGCGTATGCCTCTTGTGCCGCGCATTTCGAAGCACTCCATGTCCTCACTGATAAGAATGCTGATAGGCACCATACCAGTAATGACGCAGAGAGCGTCGTGTGACACGGTACGGTACGCGCTCGCAACCCTCAGGCACATAAGCCTGTAAGTACTTTCCAGCTTCCGTCGGTAGCATTTAGTACTTAGCGCGGTGCCCCACGCCGGGCCGCCATACCTAAGTATGGATGTAGCAACACTAGCCAGAAGCTTGCGCTTACTGGCGTACACCGCAGAGCTATTGGACATCATCCGGGACAGTGCCGCAATAGCTGTGGAGGCTCTTTTACAGGCATAATCGACGTGGCTACCGAAAGTAAGCTTATCGTCGATTATCACGCCCAAGTGTTTGACGGAGCGCTTTGACAGGATAGTACAGTCTCCTACACTGATCTCCGTCTGCTGCTCCGACTTCAGGTTGTTAACAACCGTCACCTCTGTCTTGTGGTGAGCCAGCTCCAGTTTCCTGGACCGCATCCACGCCTCCACAACCTTGATCGAGTGGTTGGTAGTCAACTTTACCTCCTCGATCGTTTCACCGTAGACTTCGAGCGTAATGTCGTCGGCAAATCCGACAATCACCACTCCCACTGGATACTCTAACCTCAACACCTCGTCGTACATGACATTCCATAACACCGGACCCAGGATGGAACCTTGCGGGACTCCTGAGGTTATGTGAAAGCACTTCCGACCCACCTCCGTGTCGTAGACTAGTACACGATTCTGAAAGTAACTTCCGAGAATCTTGTACAGGTACTCCGGTATCCCCAGACGCAAGAGCGCATCGGCAATAGCAGACCAGCTGGCGCTATTAAACGCATTCCTTACATCCAGAGTCACTACCGCGCAAAAGCGAATTCCCCTCCTCTTAGGCTCGAGTGCTTTCTCGGCGGTTTTTGTAACCGACAAGATAGCGTCTACGGTGGACCTCCCCTTCCGGAAGCCGTACTGGTTACTCGAAAGACCATTTTCGCCCTCGGTGAACCGCAACATTCTATTGAGGATGATCTTTTCGAGCACCTTCCCCGCCGTGTCAATCAAGCATATTGGTCTATATGCCGACGGGTCTCCGGGTGGTTTCCCCGCCTTTGGCAATAGTACCAGGCTCTGCCTCTTCCAAGCTTCTGGGAAAACTCCCTCGTCCAGGCATTTCTGCATAGCAGACCTGAACATCTCGGGAGCCTCTGCAATAGCTACTTTTAAGGCCAGGTTCGGAACTCCGTCCGGACCTGGGGCCTTACCTACGCTAAGGGACTTAGCTATCCCCGCAAGTTCCACATCGGTGACCCTCTCCTCATCGCCAGCCCCAGTCCCCGGCTGTCCTACGAAAGGAGGCCAAGGACTAGGATCATGACGCGGAAAAAGTCCTCCAATGATCCCCTCCAACATCTCTGGAGATTGCTCTGTAGGAGCCATCACACCTCTCGTCTTGGCCATAACGATCCTGTAGGCGTCACCCCACGGGTTCGTATTGGCACTCTGACAGAGACCCTCAAAGCAGGCCTTTTTGCTTGCTCTTATCTCGGTCTTAAGCGCGGCTTTTGCAGCGGCGAACACCACCCGCCGTTCGTTTCGCTCTTCCTCTGATCGTGCTCGCTGCATCCGCCGCCTAGCCCTTAGGCAGGCGCGGCGCAGGTCCGCAATCGCGTCGGTCCACCAGTAAGCCGGTGGCCTCCCATTTCTAGGGTGGACTCGCCTAGGCATGGTCGCATCACACGCACGTGAGAGCACCGCTACCAGCTCGTCGCCGTCTAAACCGATTAAGTTTCGCTCACGGCGGAGCGCCTCCCTAAATACCCCTTCGTCGAAGTATGATGTCTTCCACCTGCGAGGGCTTGGCCTTGACCTAGCCGCCTCTTCTTCTATCCGCTGTCTGCTGTTATTGTAGTCGATACTGTAGCGAACCGCCAGGTGGTCGCTGTGAGTGTAGCCATCATCTACTCTCCAGTTCGAACTACTTGTTAGGCCAGGACTGCAAAAGGTCACGTCAATAATTGACTCCGCTCCATTCCGACTAAAGGTACTCTTGGTACCGACATTAGCCAAGTCGACATCTAAGATGGCCAGTGTTTCTAGCAGGATCTGACCCCGCTGGTTCGTGAAACGGCTTCCCCATTCCACGGCCCAGGCATTAAAGTCGCCCGCTATTACCACCGGCCTTCGCCCTGTTAGCACGGTCGTTAAGCGGTCCAGCATTTGCGTGAACTGCTCGATCGGCCACCGCGGAGGCGCATAACAGCTACAGAAGAAGACCCCGTTTACTTTGGCGACCACGAAGCCCTCATAGGTAGTAGACACCAACTCCTGAACGGGGTATTTACCCGTCGTCCATATCGCCGCCATTTTTCTGGTCCCATCCGCGACCCAGTTGCCGTTGCCGGCGGGTACTCGGTATGGGTCCGATATGATGGCGATATCCGTCTCCCACTCAGAAACTGCCTGACAAAGCAGTTGCTGAGCCGCATCACAGTGGTTCAGGTTCAGCTGCGTTACCTGCACTGTGATTTGTTGTTCACTGCGGCTTTCTTGAAGGCCGGGCACCTTGGACCACCCATCGGATGTCTGTTGTTCGAGGATTTCCCGGTACAGATCATGCAGATGGGCGGACTCGTGCAGCTTTGGGCCTTATGACCTTCAGCGCCGCATCGCCTGCACAGTTTGCGCCTGTCGGGGCCTTTGCAGTCCCACGACTTGTGTCCTGGTTCCAGACACCTGAAGCAAACCTCTGGTGGCTCGTGGAATGTCAGGTGACATACACACCAACCCACCTTTATGCTCCCTACTTTAACGGACTTTTTGACGTCCGCCACAGGTAGCTGAACCAAAGCTACCTGTGTCCCTGCTGGCCCTTTCCGTAGCTTAACAGCTGCGGCGGCCACCTGCACATCGCACTGTTGCCGCAGTGCCGTGACGAGCTCTTCCACTTCGGTGATCTCATCGATGTCCTTGACCTTCAGAGTCGCCTCATGTGTCAAAGCCCTCACCTGCACACCCTCACCAAGGACCTCTTCTGCCAGCCTCTTATAGGCGGCGCCCTTGTGCTCCTTCTGGCGCTTCAGCTCCAGGATCATCTCGCCCGTACGAGTACGTCTAATACTGCGTACGTCGGCTCCAAGACCCTCAAGCTTGGCGTCGCTTCGCATCATCTTCAAGACGTCCGAGTACTTGGACTGTTCCGTCTTGATGACGATAGCGTCGCCTTTCTCGCGCTTGGCACCTGCCCTCCTACGCCTTGGCTTGGCGTCCTGCGCTACTACCTGCGGATTCGCCTTCTTCTTCTTCCGCTCTACCTTCGTCCAAGGGGGGTCCTCCCCTTGGATCGCCCTACTCTGTGGCTGTTGAGGGCCCACTAGCGGTCGCAACCCCTTGTTCCCATCGTTCCGGGACGGGCCAGCCTTTTCAGGCCCACCCTTCCCAGCTTTCCGGGAACCCTGGCTGGGGTCCGACCTTCCGGCATTATTACCGACTTTCGGGGTAATGATTCGCCTGGCCTTGCGGGCACCGCCAGACAGCTCCTCGCCTGACGGTTGCCTCGCCCGCTTCTGCGATTGCTTGCCCCGTTTGTCGCGAGCAGTCGCTTCCGCCTTATTTGGACTTCCTGCGAAGGAGAAGGCCTCCGTTTGGGTAAACTTCGGCACTTTCTCATTTGCAGGCTCCGCTGCTGCAGCAGTCAGCAACGCGAGTGCCGCGTGCTCCTGCTTGGCATCGTCGATCGACGCCCTAAGTCGAAGCAAGGCCGTTTTCAGGTCCTTGCTTATGTTCGACTTAGTGGACGCAAAGTCGATGATTTTGCCAAGCTGCTGCTCAGCCACCTCTATTGCGGACCGTCCTTTGGATCCTCGGTTGACGGCCCTCAACAACCACGCTCCGTCCATAACCTCCACCGGCTGGCTTGCCGGGAAGTGGACTGGAGCACCCACGCTTGAGCTGCGTACGCAACTCCCAGCGCCTATCTCCTCACTTCTCCTTGTCGGAGATCTCATCAACCCGCTTCTTGCGAAGGGGTTGATCCCACCACTACTTCCACCTGAATTTTGATTGCTTGATTTGTTTGATTTCATGATTAATCCCACGAGTCGCACGGGAAAGAATGTCCACCACGCCAGAGCCCTGCATTAACGCGGTAAGGGACAGCTTACTGTGGGGGGTGCCCAGGTACCCCACAGGCTCCGTTAAAGATCGAGCATCTTTTTCACCCCCTCGATCACTCATTCCTCAGCACGGGTCGCTTGACACCTTGAATTGGGGTTAGTAGTCCTATTCTTAGCCGGCGACTACGCGGCTGACTCGCAAGCGGGGGGGTGCGTCAGGCCCCAGGACTTTCGTCCCTGCTGCCCCGAAAATTCGCCTCTGTCTAGACACATCTGCTCAGCCATTCTGAACATGTCGATGGCCGTCTTGATGGCTAATGTCGGGATACCGTCCGGACCTGGAGCCTTGTTCAATTTAAGCGACTTCGATACTGCAATGAGTTCGTCGTTCGTCACCGGGGCGACCTCACTATGGCCGGATTGGCCATAGGGGACGCGGCCATGGTCTTGTATCGTGGCGCGTTAACAGCGGTTCCACGATCTTCTGCAGTATCTCGGGGGAGCGTTCTGGGGGGTGCTGACGCGCTCTTCGTTTTGGCCATAACTACTCTGTAGGCATCACCCCATGGGGTCATGTTGGCTGCCTGGCAGAGATTTTCGAAGCACGCCCGCTTACGTGCCTCGATTTATTTGTGTAGTGCCAGTTTAGCCGCCCTGTAGGCCTCACTTCGTTCAATTCTATCCTCATCGGTGCGAGCCCTTTGTATCCTCCTTCTAGCTCTTAGGCAGGATCGGCGAAGCTCTGCGATTTCTGGATACCACCAGTACATCGGTTTGCGTCCATTTCTGGGTAGGGATCACCTTGGCATAGCGGCGTCACATGCACGGCTTAGGGTTCCGACTAGATCATCGCTGAATAGATCGTCGGTGTTACCCTCCATAAGCAATCGCTCCACAAATGCCGGCTTATCGAATCGCGAGGTCAGCCATTCCCGATGACGGTCGATGACCTTCGACTGTGGCCGTCTTCCTCCGTGTTCCACTTTGTATCGAATTGCCAGATGGCCACTGTGCGTGTATCCATCGTCGACCCTCCAGTCTTAGCTAGGATTTAGACCCGGACTCCAGAAGGTCACATCAATGAAGGACTCTAAACCATTCCAACCGTTGGTTTTTTCTGTCGCCTACGTTAGCGACATCCACGATCAGTCTAGCCATAGCTTCGAGTTGAGCCTGCCTCTCGCGTTAGTCAAGCGGCTACCCCACTCAATCGCCCAGGCGTTGATAGGCGCAGGTGTTGATAGGTATAATTACTTACAAACGTTCGATCCTGTCCAACACATTCCCTGGAGCGCTAAGATGTCGAAACCGTGGCCTTCGGTAGATAGTCGAGTTATTTTGTTGTTGATTTACCATTGCAATTTTAACGATTTGTTCGCACTGACATCAATCGCTATCTTTCCGGAGGACCATAGTGCACAGTTGAACTTTATGTCCTTCACGCACTGGTACTCGGACGTCAATCAACCTTCCTAGACCATCGAGCAGCCGCGTCTTCGATCACCTTCTGCGACCCATCCATAAACCAATCGCTTTCCTTAGAAATTTTCTCTAATGTTTGGATTCATCAGAAAACAACCAATTTAAATTGCGTTATTTTGGATTTCTCAATCAATGTTTTTTTTTTCTCACATCTTACCTAAAACTGCTTTCACTTTCTCCACCTTCCGGTAAAGTTACGGTCTATCAACCGTACTGAATTGCCGCGATCGTAACAATAAAATATTTAGCAACTGTCCATCAAATTTGCCACTTTCGATTCAAATAACATGCAATTAAGTACCTGATCACTGTTATAACATTATCGATGCTTTCATTGCACGGCCCGGCTATTTTCTCCACACTTCTGTTAACGGGAATCACAATGACAGGTGAAACACCAATTGAAATCCATTCCAACCCGATACGACCATTCTCCGACTCGCCATCGCCATTCGACCGCAAACCCTCCGTAGGTGTACGCTTTAATCATATTAGTTCATCCACACTGTTGTGACCAATCCAATTTCTAAATTCACTATGCCAGAAATTAGCTTCAGCCGGCAGCCCGAGTTCCAATCGAACCTGTTTCCACGAATTTCATTGTTTCCACCAGACATGTCCAAACACTGCACTGCACGAGGAGTCGATGCTCAAACACACCACCGTGATTGCCAAGCCACCACCTAGCTCTCCGTGTTTCAGAACGAACACGCACCGTGTCTGGCTCAACACCGGTGTCGGTGGCGGTGCTCAAGCACTGGGCACGGTGTTTGACGCTTCGGGTAACACGGAGCCCGAGTGTTTCCGTTTAGCAAAACACTCGTGCGAGTTCAAGCGCTCGGTGCCGTTCATTCTCCAGCACCAGTTACAAATGCTGTTGGTCGACGACGAGAGTGAAGTACTTGGCGGCTCCTTTTGTGTCTTTCTCGTCCCTTCTGACTCAGTGGCTCTGATGCAGCCAAGCTACTACGCACTGTGGCCGAGCTCACTGCTTTGGTGTTTTATACAATCGGAAACACTCGGCCTCCGTGCCCAACCAAAACTGAAACACGGAGCCGAAACTGAGGCTCGAGTTATAACACCGACACGAGTGTTTCGCCAGTCGCACTGCGTGTTCATCAGTAGAAACAGAACGAAGGTGGTGATATGAACACACACGGTGGTGTGTTTACGGGCAAACACGCCACCGGTGCGGCACGGTTTGGTGTTTTGCCCATGTCTGGTTTCCACAACGCGGTTTGGCAGCAACGACCGCGACCCTATAACCGGCCCCGGCCAGCCATCGCATCGTATCGAGTGGTCGTTCGCGGCCAACCGCAAAATCTCGGAAATTGTGTCACCAGCCTCTTATTGGTGGAGACACCACCGCGACTCCACCATACCACCATGCGACATCGAATGCGGTTCGACCGATCCGGATTCTGTTGGTTGGTTGGTAGTAACCTGGCTGTGCGCTGTGCTTGGTGAAAATCGATATCTCGGACTCGGGCTGCTGCCAATTGGTGGCAAAGTCCCTCCAAAAAGACGCCCTCAAACTTATTGGCCGGAACGTATGGTTTATTTAAAATCTGGTGGTTATAGTTGACCATTTCCAACGTAGGTAGGTACTTCCAAATTTCCCGAGCAGAAGAAAATAACAAGAGAATAACATATCAAGGTATTTATCTTAAATACTACCATACCTTGATATGCCCTTCATTAGGTGGTAATAAAAGGCAAAATAACAAAAACGAATACCAAATTTTTGTATAAATAACACCTAGAAAATAACAAGTCTTGTTATTTCAATAGAGAATGCATACCTAAAATTTCAACTGCTGTATTTGTTATCCCAAAGTTATTGAATAACAAACTAATAACGTTTCTTGTTATTAAATGTTCCATTTATTCGATGACTTCATGATGTAATAGCAAATCTTGTTCTTCGATAATTTTCACTGCTAAACAAACAAATACTACATCAATGCCAAGTTCTGCTCAAATACCTCCAATTGTTATTGTGATGTTCTCATAACATTGCGTAGAATAACGCAGCAATAACAATTTCAGGTATTAGAGCACATGTTGCTCTTCGCATGGTATTTATAAGGTATGCCCCTCTGCTCGGGTTTAGGGGGACCTTGCCCAGGTACACCGCATTCAGCCATTTCCATTGGTGTGTGGCCGGCCAGGTTGACGTAAAAAGCTTCACGCTCGCGCGCCAAAGTTACATGGCTATCGGTCTAATCACCATGACATCACATCACCATTATCCGATGCGTGAAAAGGAAACCACGTCCGTTTCGGCCTGTGACAGCGTCGTCATTGTCATCGTCGTCGCGTCGGTGTGTAGAAGATACGGTCGAAGTCTCGCAAAAGGCAAACTGGCTGACTGACTGTATACTATGTCGTATACGCACGATTGATTGATCAGTCATGAAATTAGATTGTTTCTTATGCACACTGGAACGGGGCGACGCTTATCGCTTTCCCTGCTGACGCTGTCTCAGTTCGGTATGGACATCTTTTGTTGCCACAGCCGCAGTCAGTCGGTGCCGTTGGTCTATGAATTCGATTTTAACACGCGGACAGGTTCTCGAAATTCCGGCCTGTCCACGAACCTGTACGATTCAATGAATATCGGAGCCAAAATCGGGAACCACTTGAATAACAAACACGAATGAAGCCATTTCCCATTGACTGGCGCAACAATGGCGGATGAATCGTGAGAAATTAATATTGGACGAAAAGAAACAACATTGATTGATCATATGCGATGAGTATCGCATTACAAATTTTTCAATTTTGTTGTTTGGATTTGGACAATAGCAACAACTTGATCTCAGCTGTTTAATATCTTGATCCAAAACAAGGCATCGTGAGGAGCACTTAGACCTCTCAGGTAGATTTTAATATTTATTGTCATTATTATCGAGCGATTTGACGACACCATGCCAGCGGCTAGTTCGTTATGAGATTCTTTGTTTTGAAACGAATTAAACATAATTATTGTACAGCATGAGTACGACTGGAAAATGTTGATTCCGGAGAGCTGGCTTATCAAGCATTGGGTAACTCAAAACGACTAATTTTTCTTTGTACGACGTTTCGGCCTTTTTATTTGGCCCTTTTCAATGGGATACTACTTAGCTAGAACACATTAAAAATACTAAATTAGCGTCAGTGTCAGGTGTCTCGTAAGCCTGGGTGGGTGGGTTCGATTCCCGCTCCAGTCGGGGAAAACTTTCCGGCAAACAGAAAATTCTCCACTGGGCCACTGTGTTATGTGTTATCCGTTTGTCGAATGTTAGTAATGTTAAGTCTTTAAAACGCTGATTAGACCGGTAGTCCTCTATGGGAACGAAACATGGACCCTACCTGCAGAGGACCAGTGTTGGTAAAAACTCAAATTCTCAAATCTCATGGATGAGTTGTTTCACGCGCGATTTTTGACTCGCCAAACTCACCGCCGAAAAAATCATGCATGAGTTGACTCGTGATTTCACTCATTGCTTTATTTCTTGGTGTCCTTATTATTTAAATCGATGTTTTAAGGATTATATGATAGAACAAAAGCCAATCTAGCGTGCAACAACATTGAATGCCGTTAAAATTGATTTGGATTTGTTTAACAAGCGAACGAAATTTCCGCGCTTGACTCGTGAGAGCGAGATTTTGCATGAAAATCTCGCGCGTGAGAAAATGATTCAGAATCGCGCACGAGTTCGCTCATGCAGGAGCGGTTCATGAGTGTGCTTTGAGAGTGATTTTACCAACACTGCAGAGCACCAACAACGCGCCCTTGGAGTTTCCGAACGGAAGGTGTTGCGTACCATCTACATCGGAGTGCAGATAGAAGACGGGACTTGGAGCTGCATCAGCTGCTGAGAGAAACCAACCATCGTCCACACAGCGATAATCGGGAGGCTACGGTGGACGGGATGTCGGATAGCAACCCGACTAAAATGGTTCTCAAGAGTCATCCGACCGGCACAAGAAGACGCACACTGGGGCAGGATTGAAAATACATGGAAAAAACCTCTAGCTCGTCGAGATGTCGAGATCGACACTTGGTGTCTTCAGAGAAAATATTTCTATGAACAGCTTTCATGTAAATTTTTTTCACCGACATGATATTTGATGTTTTTTTTTAAATAGCGTTCAAAGTTTACTGTTTTGTGTGAATAAGTACAACATTTTTGCAGATATTTTACCATGTTGTATGATGCCAAGTGAACCAAGAGAAGTATAAATGCAATCTAGTCACAGGTTTAGTTATTTTTAAGCTTCAAACAAATTGTAAAACACAAAAATGTCCGAAACGCCAATAAAAGTGAGTTTTTAGATCATTGAACACACAAAAAATATTTCTATTAAATAAGATTATATGAGATAATGATAAAACCAAGGCTTAATGGCGTGTTTAGGACATTTTTGTGTTTTACAATTTGTTTGAAGCTTAAAAATAACTAAACCTGTGACTAGCATTTATACTTCTAATGGTTCACTTGGCAACATACAACATGATAAAATATCTGCAAAAATGTTGTACTAATTCATACAAAACAGTAAACTTTGAACGCTATTTAAAAAAAAATCATCAAATATTATTTCGGTGAAAAAAATTTACATGAAAGCTTGTGTATTTTTTAGGTGATCGCCGATGAAAAAACTTGCCCAAACTTGCCCGACTGCAAGAACGTCCTATATACATTTTGCGTGATTTTCAGGAACTTTCT
This sequence comes from Aedes albopictus, assembly GCF_035046485.1. Taxonomy (NCBI): domain Eukaryota; kingdom Metazoa; phylum Arthropoda; class Insecta; order Diptera; family Culicidae; genus Aedes; species Aedes albopictus. Next base: position 267,093,078 of record NC_085138.1, read on the forward strand.
ATAAAAAATCAATGCATATTTTGTTTTTTCCAACTAATTTCTTTGATATATGTTTTATTTTAGTATTTTTCATTATTATAGCTCGAAAACGGGCATTAAATTCGTTTACAAACGTAATTTAATGAAAAAACTTCATTTTAGATAGGTATTCTATAAAACGATCAATATCTCAAGAACAGTAGGCTTTGGAAAGTTGACGTCTTCGGCAAACTTTTTTAGCATAAATAGCCGAACAACTTTGCCGAAGACACCATACCGCTAAAATGAAAGATGGCCAAAATGACTTATAGGACTTTTATGCGAATAACGTAAGAAAAGTATGCTACTGATCAGAATATCGACCTTGTACATAGAAATATTTTGTCTGAAGACACCAAGTGTCGATCTCGACAACTCGACGAGCTAGAGGTTTTTTCCATGTATTTTCAATCCTGCCCCAGTGTGAGACGTAGTGCGCAGCAAGTTAGATGGGTCGATCAGGGGGAGGACGATCTGCGGACCCTTCGCAGAGTGCGGAACTGGAGACACAATGCCATGGACCGAGTAGAACGGAGACAGCTCAATTTTTCATTTATTTAGTTAACATCAAATTCATGATAATACTGAATCAACAATTTGCCGCCATAATACTCGATTTTTGCAGCTCTCCAACGTCGGTCACGCCCTACACTTACCACATCACGCTCCACCTAGTCCGCCCATCGTGCTCTCTGCGCTCCACGCCTTCTTGTGCCAACCGGTTCAGTTGCAAACATCAGCTTTGCAGGGTTGTTGTCCAGCATTCTTGCAACATGCCCTGCCCACCGTATCCTTCCGGCTTTGGCCACCTTCTGGATGCTGGGTTCACCGTAAAGTGCAGCGAGCTCGTGGTTCATCCTTCTCCGCCACACACCGTTCTCCTGCACACCACCGAAGATCGTCCTTAGCACGCGTCGCTCGAAAACTCCGAGTGCTTGCAGGTCCTCCTCGAGCATGGTCCATGTCTCGTGTCCGTAGAGGACCACCGGTCTAATTAGCGTTTTGTACATGGTGCATTTGGTGCGTGGGTGAATCTTTCTCGACCGCAGTAGGCCCGACTTCCGCTGATGATGCGCCTCCGAGTTTCACGGCTCGCGTTGTTTTCAGCCGTCAGTAAGGATCTGATCCCATCTATCGTAACATTACTACCCAGACGGATCCGGTCGTGTTCGATTCCGCTTATCAGCATGTACTTTGTTTTTGAGGCATTCACCACCACCTTTGCTGCTTCGCGTTTCAGGCAGGTGTACACTACAGCTCTGCCACCGTTCCAAATGTTCGGGCAATAATGTCCATGTCGTCCGCAAAGCACACAAACTGTCCGGATTGTGTGAAAATCGTTCCCCGGCTGTTGCACTATAGGATATCAGGCGGACAAAAATCAGAAAAGTGACTTCCACTAATGCTTGTTCTGAAATTTTCTATCGATAACAAACATATAAACTAAGAGAAATCTAGAATTTCAAGTTTCTAGCTGATGTAGTTACAAAGATATTGAGTATTAAAGTTGAGTAAAGCTAAAAAATGAAATTTTCGCAAAAAAACAACACATAATTTCAAATCGATATTTTCTAATTATTATCATCATTATCTATTGGTTTCAATACATCATTGGTAAGATAATGAAGCAAGCTTTCCAACAAACACGTGGTTTTGTGAAATAATTGAAACATTGTATGAAAAAAGGTACAAGAAGAAGAAGAAGTTGAAAAAGACACGAGATTCAAATTTTGATAATCGGCATCTTTTTTTCCCAAACATTCCCAGGCTCAAAATCAGTTTATGGTCAAGCTTTAGGTCTACTCTAATGATTTTGTATGCGAAATGCTGCGGTAAATTGCGGTCTTGGGAGATTCAGCGTTTTTTACGCACGAGACCGCCCGGACGCACTCCTTGAGATTAAACGACGGTTCTCAAACATTCTAAGCAAATTCCTTTGGAATTCATTTTTGAAAGTAACTACACAATAGTGTTGATCATTCTAAGCACAAAATAAAAATTTAAAAAATAAAACAAATTCAAACTTTTTATATATTATCAGTTCTGGAGCTCGATTTGAATAGGTCGTATGTGCTTTCGTCGATATAAAATTCGATCAGTTGGATTCGCTTTTTATAGCGGAAACTGTTGGAATTCAACAAAATTAATACATACAACCGATTCCTTACAAAACAGGCTTTTGGTTTTATCATTAAAAGTCACTGAAATATAAACCATATTGCTACTATTACTAAAATAAATTGATCGAATTTTATATCGACGAACGCACATACGACCTATTCAAATCGAGCTCCAGAGTTGTTTGACCATATTGAAAATACGCCCTTTTCAAAACTTGGTCATGATGTTTAAAAATGTTCATAAACAATATATTTTAGTCGAACCAACTACAGAATACTAATAAATCCTCGAAAATAAGACGAAAATATTTTTGTCCGCCTGCTTGTATGGGAATTCCCCATAGTGTGTTGGGGCTGGCTCGTCGCATCACACCTTCCAGAGTGATGTTGAAGAGTAGGCACGTTGCACACCGTCCATCGTTGCTTTAATCAGTCTAGTCAGCTTCCCAGGAAAGGCGTTTTCGTCCATGATTCTCCATAGCTCTGAGCGGTCGATACTGTCGTATGCCGCGTTGAAGTCGATGAACAGGTGATGCGTCGGGACCTGGTATTCACGGCATTTATGGAGGATTTGCCGTACGGTAAAGATTTGGTCCGTTGTCGGCTAGCCGTCGATGAAGCCGGCTTGATAACTTCCCAAGAACTCATTTTTTTTAGTTGACAGACGACGGAAGATGATCTGGGATAACACTTTGTAGGCAGCATTCAAAAAAGTGGTCGCCCTGAAGTTCTCACATTCCAAATGGTCGCCTTTCTTGTGAATAGGGCAGATTACCCCTTGCTTCCACTTCTCCGGTGGCTGTTCGGTTTCCCAGATCCTGACTATCAGCCGATGCAGACAGGTGGCCAACTTTTCTGGGCCCATCTTGATGAGTTCAGCTGCGATACCATCCTTACCAGCTGCTTTGTTGGTTTTGAGCTGGTGAATGCACACTGGGCCACGAGCGGGATCTAGCAAGTAAAAACCTCTAGCGTTTTGTTAGTACATTTTTTTGAGTTGGTGTCTTCTGAGACTTGTATTTATTTTACCTGTACTTTTATGTGGTGAAGAAAATTAGTTGGTAATTTTGCCGCATAGGTGGCGCTGCGATACTAACTTTTTTGTTTTACGTCCTAGAGGTTTCCCGTCTTTTGCAAAGTTGTAGAGCGTGCAAAAATAAGTAAAGTCGCCGAAGACACCAAAGTTGTGTGACTTCAAATAACAAAGTTATATTAAAAATAGTAAAATTTACGTGAAAATCACGTTTTCATTACTATTTTGAATGTTTATCGCAAATTTATCAATTTTAACTCTTCACACGTGTTAATCAAAGTAGCCTGTGTCTGATGATACCAACTTTACAATTTTTTGGGACCTTTAAAATGGTTTTTTGGGCATAATAGTAAAAATTACTATGATTTTTACTAGCAGTTTTTTTTTCAAAAAGCTGCAAATTTCGGCTTAATTTGATGCTTGCTTCAAAATATACCACTCAAGATCTATTAAATCTGAAAGTTTGCCGGAGGTATAATTTGGTGTTTTTGAGATATCTTGTTTTAAAATATTGATGTTTTTATACCTAAATTATTTTGAAAGAGATGCAATTCTTTATTCCGGAGTTGTCCTGCCATTAGACCCTCACGGATCACTTTTAAATAAAAAGTTTTATGTTTACCCAACGCCTTAATTACTTGAAATTTAAACGTTTTGTGTTCAATTGTCTTGCGCATCAATGTATTGAATCGACAATGCACATATATGTATTGGTATACAGAGTCGTAGCGTGGTGCCATGGCGCCCTTGGCAAGCATCCAGATTGGCGCCCTACAACATTTGAACATTGCTAATTTGCATTTTTTTTTTCGAAGTTTCTTCAGTTGGATTTTGTTTGTTCGAATGAGTTTTTGTTGAAATCTCTGGAAAAAATCCTGCTGGAAACGCTGCAGGAAATTATGCTAGAATCTCTGGAGGAATTACTGCTGAAATATTCGGAGAAATACCTGATGAAAACCCGATGAAACCTGATGAAAACCTGATGAAAAACCTGATGAAAACCCGGAGACATTTAAGCAATAATTTCCAATGGAATTCATTGAATAATTATTGCAGGAATGCTTGGAGAAGTTCCCGAAAAAATACCTAAAGGAATGCTTGTAAAAAAATGTAGAGAACCAATGGAAGAATTTCTGGAATAATTTTTGAAGGGATCCCTGAAAAAGTTTCTTAAGAAATCTCTGGAGGATTTTCTAAAACATATTCTTGGAAGGTATTATGAATCCCTGGAGGAATCTAAATACCTTTGGAGAAATTTTGGATGAAATCCGTGGCAGATTTTCTAAAGGGATACATGAAAAAAAAAAACTGAAATAATTCCAAATTTATGATTTTTTAGTAATTTATGAGGATGAAAAGTTTGCTAGAGGAATTCGAACAGAAATTTATGAAGCAATCTATAATGAACATGGAACAATTTCGGAATCAATGGAGATTTTCTAAGCAATATGAGAGATTTCTTCTTTCTAAAGGAATCTGTAAAAGACTTTCTGAAGGAAATTGGTTGAATTTCTAAAATAGTTTATAGATGATTTTCTATAAAAAATTTTGGAACAACTTTTAAAGGAATTCTCAGAAACATCTATAAAGAAATCGCTGGAGGAATTGCTAAGGAAATCTCTGCAGAAGTTTCTATAAGAACTCATGGCAGATCCTTAATCTTTATCCGTAATCCTCAATTATATTTTTGCATAATAATATGCAATAATTTATGAAAGAATGTTTGGAAGATTTTGGGAAAAAATGCTAGCAAGAAATTCCGAAGAAATACTAGGTGAAATTTATTGAAAATTCCAAGAATATTCAATTTGTTTTGAGAAAAAAAAAATGAAATCTTACTGATAGTTTTTGGGTTAACAGTGTTTGAATGGTTGAATTGGTGTGCTAGATTTAAAAGAGTTTAATCCCAAAAACAATCGTATGAACTGAAAAATTATATAAATACTTTTTGTCAACACTGTAAAACACTTGAATGAATGCGACGAATGACCTCGGAAGTAACCTCAAGACATTGCCCAGTGAGAATGTTCATATATTATCAGAAAGAAACTTTCACTGGAATTCCGAAAGAATATTAATATTCCTTTGCTCATTGAAAAAAATAAATAAAATAGTTTCTCAAAATAAAATACCTAGTAGATACATTTCCAGGTAACATCGTGGTAAATATTCAAAATAATCTAAGAGAAATCTGATTTTCGAGAAATCGGAAGAACGTAAAAAACACATGATCAATCTTAGATACTTTAAAAAACAGTGAAATCTTGATAACACTCATCCTGTTTGATTTTAGCCTTAGGCCTTTTCGGCGCCTCTCTGAGGCTGGCGCCCTTGGCGAGGCCAACCTGACCAACCGCACGCTACGGCTCTGTTGGTATATTGAAAGAAAAAAAATAATGCTTTTTGATCCTGTGTGAGCGACTTACGTTAGTGCAAAGTTCCGGTATACCAATACTGGCAGGACAACTCCGGAATATCCCGAGATGAACTAGCCTAGGATTAAAAATCTCGTTAATACAGACAAAAAAAAACTCTGGAATAAAGAATTGCTTCTCTTTCAAAATAATTTAGTTTTAAAAACATCATTATTTAATAACAAGATATCTAAAAAACACCAAATTATACCTCCGGCAAACTTTCAGATTTAATAGATCTTGAGTGGTATATTTTGAAGCAAGCATCAAATTAAGCCGAAATTTGCAGCTTTTTGAAAAAACTGCTAGTAAAAATCATAGTAATTTTTACTATTATGTCCGAAAAAACATTTTAAAGGTCTCAAAAAAATTGTAAAGTTGGTATCATAAGACACAGGCTACTTTGATTAACACGTGTAAAGTGTTAAAATTGATAAATTTGAGATAAACATTCAAAATAGTCATGAAAACGTGATTTTCACGTAAATTTTACTATTTTTAATATAACTTTGTTATTTGAAGTCACACAACTTTGGTGTCTTCGACAACTTTACTTATTTTTGCACGCTCTACAACTTTGCAGAAGACGGGAAACCTCTAGGACGTAAGACAAAAAAGTTAGTATCGCAGCGCCACCTATGCGGCAAAATTACCAACTAATTTTCTTCACCACATAAAAGTACAGATAAAATTAATACAAGTCTCAGAAGACACCAACTCAAAAAAATGTGCTCCCAAAACGCTAGAGGTTTTTACTTGCTAGATCCCACTCGTGGCCCAGTGTGGAATGGCATCCTTAACTTCCCTCAGCGTGGGAGTTGGTTCATTTCCGTCCTCCGCTGCACTGGCGTCGTCGTTTCCTCCGTTGCCGTGGGCTCCCGTGCCTACGTTCTCCACGCCGTTTAGGTGCTGATCGAAGTGCTGCTTCCACCTTTCGATCACCTCACGTCCGTCCGTCAAGAGGCCTCCGTCTTTATCCCTGCATATTTCGGCTGTGTATATGCTAAACGTTAAAAATCTTTATCATCTAAAGTTTCTTCAAAGAATTACAAAAATATCTCGTGACATGTCTCGAGAGCACTATTTACCTTGGATCTACCATCTAAAAGCAAGGCTTCCCGACTAGAAGCACATAACAAGATCATAACTAAATTATGACAACTGTTGTTAGAAATAACATAGTTGATATAGTTCTGTTGTAAGGATTTTTCCATGTAACAAATTTATAATAACAAATGTCATAATTTTTGTAACAAAATTATAACAAAACTTATTTCAATTATTTAAACAAATGTATAATAACATTTGTTATATTATGCATTTTAATATAATTGTCTTTTACAAAATTTCGTAATTCGTTTATTGCAATCTTTGTTATATTTTCTGTAACATTTTTTTTTTCATAATTTATAAGATTTTTTTTTGTCACGAAAACGATAGATAATTTCTGTTATTTCAGTCCATTGATAACAAAACTTGTAACATTTTTTTTTCTTAAATATATAACAGAACTTGTATAACTTTTTTATGATTTTGCATGTTTAGCCTAACAAAATTTGATATAATCTTGTTATGATTATATCTCAACTTGCTATATTTTTGTTTCTTAGATTTTTTGTTTCTTTAACTATTAGCGGTACATGTTTTATAATAACCGTTTTTACAGAAATCATTGTAACAAAATAACACAACCTGCAATAATTTTGTTTATCCCATCTAGTCGGGTTTCGTCATACCACATGGTGTCAATAGTAAAAGAATATTATTAGAAAAAAAAGCAGTATCCCTAGGTCTCCCACCAAATGAAAGCTAAGAGTCTATTTCTTCATTTGGTGCTAAGAGCGAAATGTTCTATCAGGGGTTATTTTCCCATACACATTTTGGGTAAAAAGTAATCAAAAATAAATATTTTTCGGAAATTTATTCTAGAAATCACGGTTTTTTGTTCTAGACCCCCCGATAGAATATTTCACTCTTGGCCTCAAATGAAGGAGGGCACCCTTAGCAATCATTTAGTGGGTGACTTAGCTATACTAAATGATGTCAATAGACAAGGGTCGCGAGGCTCAAGTTTGGAAAACGATGCTGTAAGAAAACATTGATCGCACCCAAGATATATCTTTGGGAAAATATATTTACAAAAAATCGAAGGAGGCGCACTGGATATAAAATTTTTCGACTCTGGAAGAGGGATTTTTGCGAAATTCAGGTGCAAAATCCAAGAAAACTTTATAAAGAGATTGATATATTATTAAATTTCCACGAATTTTCTAAAGCATTTGCTGGGGCGTGTGGTACTTTCGGAACTAGAATACCATTTTGAAAGCAGCTTCTATTTCAAGCAGCTTCAAAAACTGCAAATTTATTGAAGTATAATTTATTTAACAGTTAATAATTACTATATAAACTATCTTACGTTGTAGTATTAGTTCACGCACAAATCTCCCAACAGTGCACAATCCATCGTTGTTCTGCCTTCCACGAACTAAAACACACTGCTTTTATACGCTACTTCCAATAGACATTTGCTCTATTGAACGTCGCTCTCGCTTCAGGGTTGCCAGTTCCACAAGACCCCAACGTATAGGAACTATTCGCAACAACATTGTAAGGTATATTTTTGATAGTAAGCTCGAACTAATTGCCAAAAAAATGTTCAGCGGATTTTCAGGAAAATTTTATGTGTATTTTAGTAAACTAAAATGATAATTTTCGACAACCGTGAGTGTGAAAAAGACGGTCTGTTTTAGGTCAACGGTGAGGTGACTGTAGATTAATGACTTATACCAATAGGGAATAGGATTGACTATATAACACAGCTGCAGCAGTACATTTTGCTGCACAAGGTGTAACGAATTAGCTTTAGTTAAAATTTTCAAGAATAAAAAGAAATTTAAAAAAAATATAAGTCCATAAGTACCATATTGCTTTTTTTCAGTAATCAGTCAAGTTTAAGAAAGCATCAATCTTGCAGTCAATGAAAAATGTAAGCACACAGTATCAATTTTCACAAAAAAAGAGAAACCTGCAAGATTTCGCGAAACTTTCACGGAAATTTCGTTTCGTTTCGAAAAATACCGAGTGAATCCGGATTTCGTATCGATCCTGCGAAATATTTTTAAATTTCGTTTCGTTTCGTACCGAATCGTCTCAAAAAAATTTCATATCGTTTCGTTTCGTATCGCTTTGAAAAATTCCCATACCGCATACCCTTAATACTTGGGTTTTAGACCCCAAGTTGTACCAAAGGTTCGCCGGCATTGCCCGAAGGCCATACAAGCTTTCTTGATTCTGAACTCAACATGAGGTGTCCAGGAAAGCTTGGAATCAAGAATAACTCCAACGTACTTTACCTGTTCAGTCACATTGATTTCAGAATCAAAGAGACGTAAAGTTCGAACACCATTACGGTTTCGCTTTTCCGTGAAAAGAACAATAGATGTTTTACTCGGATTTACCGAAAGGCCATATTGGCGACACCAACCCTCAATTACCTGAAGAGCGTTTTGCATCAGGTCGAAAAGGGTGCTGATGCACATACCGACTAACAATGTTAGGTAGTCGTCGGCAAAACCATAAGTAGGAAAACCGCTATTATTGAGTTGCCTCAATAGCGTATCTGCTACGAGATTCCATAAAAGTGGTGATAAGACTCCCCCTTGGGGGCATCCACAAACACTCAATTTCCTAATCGCCGCTTGACGCAATGTCGAGAAGAGATGTCGGTTTTTGAGCATTTGGTGAATCCAATTAGAAATCATTGGAGATATACCATGACCCCGTGCGGCTTCCAATATGGCATCGAAAGGCACGTTGTCAAAGGCACCCTCGATATCTAAGAAAACACCCAAGCAGGATTGCTTTTGAGCGAATGCCTTCTCAATATCGTAAACAACTTTGTGTAAAAGAGTCACAGTGGACTTTCCAGATTGGTAAGCATGTTGGTTCACATGAAGAGGCACATTGGCCAGATAAACATCACGGATGTGATGATCCACAATGCGTTCTAAGCATTTCAGAAGAAAAGAGGTCAAACTGATAGGTCTGAAGCTCTTTGCTTCTTCATACGACGCGCGACCCACTTTCGGAATAAACTTCACAGTAATATCCCGCCAGGATTTGGGAATATACCCTGTAGCAAAACTGCAAACAAGTAGTTGTTTCAAAACATGTTTGAAATGATCAAATCCCTTCTGAAGCAAAATAGGATAAATCCCATCTGCCCCAGGAGATTTGAAAGGAGCAAAGCTATTAAGTGCCCATTCAATCGATTCTAAAGTTATGATACTCCGAGCCGAAGCTAAAGAATCATAACTACAAGAAAAGACATCAGGTTCACCCGAAGATGTAATATCCACACATCCGGGGAAGTGTGTACTGAATAAACATTCTAAAACTTCCACATCAGAGGAAGTGAAATCACCATTTGGCAAACGAAGTTCGTTCACTTGAAAATCCTTAGATTTTGCAAGGATTTTGTTCAATCGACTGGCTTCACTCAGACTGGAAACATTTGTACAAAGGTTTTTCCAGCCGGATCGTTCAGCAGACCGAAGAGCTTTCTGGTAGGCCTTGCGAGCCGACCTGAAAGCCTCCGATCCAGCCGAACGTCGTCTGTTCCAACTCTTTCTACATTGTTTCCTGAGCTTCGCCAGATCGGAGTTCCACCAAGGGGTTCCTCTTGTGGTCTTCACAGACCGTAGAGGGCAGGCTTCTTCAAAAGCTTCCATGATGAAGGCCGTTGTAGTATCAACGGCATCATCTAAATCACTTGGAGTGTCAATTGATGGTGAGTATCCATGAAATTTGGCTGCAACCAAATCGGTAAAGAGATCCCAGTTGGTTGACCGGGGATTCCTGAAACGCAAAGTTTGCGAAGTAAAATTCACATGTTCAAACAAGATGTAACGATGGTCAGATAAAGATTCTTCATCTGACACATGCCAATTGGTCAGCTCATGACTAATTCTGCTAGAGCAAAGCGTTATGTCTAACACTTCCTCTCTACCAGATACCATGAAGGTTGGGCGGTTGCCTATGTTAAGTAATCCAAGATCTGTACTACTCAAGTATTCCATCAAACTGGAGCCTCTCAAATTGATGTCTGAGCTGCCCCAGATTATATGGTGAGCATTAGCATCACTACCAACAATTAGCGGAAGGCCTTTTGAAGTGCAGTATGCAATGAGTTGCTAGAAAGCAACCGTAGGAGATGGTTCATCATGCGGTAAATAAACCGAACAATAAACGTATTTCCTGTTGAGGTTTCCAACAGATACATCTATTATGATAGCACATACATCTCTGGTAGTTAGTTCAGAGATGAGTGTAGCAACGATTGCGTTGTTGACAAGCACACATGCTCGAGGCATGACACGTGAGTTTGCCATTTCATTTTTACTGAAAGTAGCAAACACCGGATTCACAAGGTTACCTAAATAGAAATTCCCCTTACGAAAGTAAGGTTCTTGGACTAACGCCACTTGGGCTGTACCATTTTGCATAAGTCTACAAAGATTGATCGTTGCTGTTCTTTTTGAAGATTGATCTGAGCTATCCTAACCGTAGCCACTACCCAAACTAGGCAAGATTAAACTCTTAACAATCACAGCACAAAAAAGAACAGCAACAATAAAGCCAGATCGGTATCGAATTGAGTGCGCCAAAGGCGAGGATGCACAGAATACACTGTGTAAAACGCATAATGCGAAACCATATAGGTGAAAATCTAAACTAATTAATAACATCTTCATAATCCCCCCCTTATTCAGCCTCAAGTATGAGATTGAAGAAGGGCAGCTGATTGTCTCGGAGAAACACAAGGTCCACCGCGCTATTGCTCCGGTTAGCACAGTAAGGGCAAATACTGTGGAGGGTGCCCTGGTACTCCACAGGCTCCGTTTGCGGTTAGGTTTTTATTAGACCCCCCTAGCCATTCATTCCTAGGCACGGTAAGCATAAAGCCGCATAACACCATGAATTAGGGGTCACCTGATTAGTGGATTCCTACCACTGGAACAGGCGGTCCGTAGTGCTATTCTTAACCAGTTGAACTAACCGCTACCGACACTACACAGCTATCTAGGCTGATCGGGAAAAGAAGTTGATATTGGTGATCAACTTCATACGGGCCCGAAAAGCCGTAAAATAAATTATATATACAGTGTATCAAACAATTGTCCATACAGTAATTTTTTGGTGAGAATAATTTTTCATTTAAATGTTTATAACTTTTTTATACGTCAATCAAAAACGCTGAAATTTTGACCAATTATAACCCATATATTAAAGCTCCATTGGTAAAATTTTGAGCGATATCGAATAAGTTTTCAGAAAGTTATATAACTTTCAGTAAAACCCATAAGATTTTTGAACACATTTTCAAAACATTATATCTCAATATGTACTTGATGAAACTTTTTCAATTTTTTTTGTGTTACAGCTTATATCTAAGGCTTTCATATGCAGCTTCGTTTGAAGTTTTATATTCACTACAAAAAATATGAAAAATCTGTATATGTTCAGAGTGTCATTTGGAAATTTATCATATTTTGATCAATAAAAGTGCCAAGTGTTTACAACTTTTTTAAACTCTCTTAATGTAATATTTTTATACAGGACCTACTAAACTACATATGAAGAGTAGGTCCTATGGATTTTTCGTTCAGTCAATGCACTTTTATTGGTGGAAAACGTTTGGCAGATTATATGTTCAAAATATAGTAAATTTTTAAACATCGTCAGTTACATAAGCACATTTTTCATATTTTTTGTAGTGAATATAGAACCTCAAACATAGCTGCATGTGAAAGCCTTAGGTATAAGATGTAACACATAAAAAATTGAAAAAAAATCATCGAGTACATATTGAGATATAATGTTTTAAAAATGTGTTCAAAAATCTTATAAGTTTTACTAAAAGTTCTATAACTTTCAGAAAACTTATTCGATCTCGCTCAAAATTTTACCAATGGAGCTTTAATATTTGGGTCATGATTGGTCAAAATTTCAGCGTTTTTGATTGACGCATAAAAAAGTTATAAATATTTGAATGAAAAATTATGTTGACAAAAAATTTGCTGTACGGACAATTGTTTGATACACTGTAAGCTTGTTATGGTCCACTGCACGAATTTATGCTGGCCTGCTTACTCTCACGAAAAATTTGACGTTTGAGCGGTGCCAACCAGGGAGGGTGCAGGCACGTCAAACTCGAACAAACTACGCCTACCTAACATGCATCGAGCGGGCCTTCCCAAACAACACAATGCGATTTCGCGGGCCATCCCCATCGACAAAACAAACCGATTCCCAAGCAGGATTCGACCAGGCTTCTGGTCGCGTTGCCAGTCACACTAACACACTCGCAAAAGATGAGCAGTAGGCCTACCTTGCCGCATGCGGGTGCCCTGGTGCCAACACCTCTCAAACGTCAAATTTCGTGTGAGAGTAAGCAGGCCAGAATAAATTCGTGCAGTAATTCATTATCGTCGTGGTATTGATGGTATTCCAGTAATAGTAAAGGTGGTCACGCAGTCAACTAAGAGGTCTGATATTTTTCAGCTCTGCCTATACATTGAACATAACACCGGAAATATATGCCATCAGTAACTCGATGATGGCTTGGATTCTTGCTTTTATAAATAAATTATTAACAGGATTCAGGATGCTTACGTCGACGGAAAGATCATGAGTACATATTCGACGAGAAAGGCACTATCACCACTAGGTGGATTAATCCGGGTTTTTCCTCCTGTGATTTCTTCAGGGCCTTCTCTATGGATTCCTCCAGGATACCTCTACCGGTTTTTCCAAGGACTTCTCTAGGTATCCAGGTATTTTTGCTAGGATTTTTTTTTGGTTTCCTCCAGGCATTCTTAATGGGGTTTCTCTAGAAAGTTTCCACCAGCGATTCCTACTAAAAGTTCCAGAAATGCCTCTGGTGATTCTTCTGGGGATTTTTCTAAAGACTAGTAAGTATTACTAGAGAAATTTCTTGTAAAAACCCATAAATAATCCTTGGAGGAATCCCAAACAGATGTTCTTTGAATATATACCAGGAGAAATGCCTAGAGAAATCCCTGGAAGAAACGATAGAGGTATTCTGAAGAAATTCATGAAAGAACAAGTAACTGTTTATTTGTTAGAAGTAAGTCAAGGTGACTTCTGCGCAACAAAAACCTGCGCCGCCGTGACTCTTCCGTGTTAAGTGTGTTACTTGGGATGAGTTCTAGGAGGAATCCCATGAGGAATTCCCCGAAAAATTCCAGGCCAAAATCTCTGAAGGAATGCCTGGAGGAAGCCAAGGGCTAAAGGTCTCTATAATAAAGACAAATTAATCAATCGAGAAATCGCCGGAGAAACTTCTGGAAGAATCACAGGATAATTGTCTTGAATAACCTTACCAATAATTCCTGAAAAAAAAACAATAGAAATCTCCAGAGAAATCCATAGAAGAATTCTTGGAGATATCGTAGTAGGAGTTTCTAGAATAATCCTAGGAGGGATTGCTGAAGGAATCTCTGCAAGAATATCTAGGGAAACTTCATCAGGAATGCCTGGAATATCCCAAGAGAACCCAAGTAACAATTCCATTGCTGATTGGTTTTGTTTGATTTTTATTAGGGTTTTATTACAGCAGTTACTAAAACTCACAGTTTCATGACGACTTTTATGAAAACCATTGATGAAATGATTTATAGTATACTTGAAGATATCCATAAAGCCATATTTTAAGAGTAAACAAAACTTTCCGATATGTAAACCATCTGGTATTCATTATGACCACAATAAAACTGTTCAAACTCTCAACAGATGGCGATCCGTTCAATTAGTAACGACATCTGTTGATAGAAAAGCAGAAACTACGGTACTGCTAGGTTTATTGCGGTCATCATAAAAGTATACTTGCTCTCGTTTTATTTTCGCTAATTATGGTCGTCGCCATATTGAAAAAATAGTTGACGTCAATGGAAAATTGTTAATTTAGCTCAAATAAGCAATGAATTGATAGTTTCCCGCCATTTCCATAACACGCTCCCAAAAATAAACTATCTCAGCTGAGTTTTCTTGTGATGCAAGACAATTTTACTAAATTAACAAATTGATTTATTTCATTCCAAGATAATAATATTCAGCATTTTCGAAGCGCATTAATTTTATGTTTCTGCAATCCCAATATTCACGGTAAAACTGAATGCGCATAAGCCTACCAACACAGAAACTATCAAAATATTACTTTGAAATGATCACCTTTTACTTACGAATAATGTATCCTCCTGAACTTTACGTGCCATCGAAGAGGCTTCTCTGCAGCTTGAGCTGTCATAGTTTTGTTGAAAAATGCAACAACAATCATCATAACCTCTTTTCGAGAATGGAAAATTTTTCAACTAGGTTTTGAAACAGTTTTATTGCTACTCTTAATGTGGTTTGCAATCCCTCTCTGAGAGTGGTCCACTTAGTCGGAAGATGCTCTTAAAGAGGTTATCAAGAGGTTTTGATGTATAAACAAGCTTTATCGCAAGTTTTATAAAATTGATCATGAAGATCTCCTATAGAGGCGAACAAAACTTAAAATGTTACTTGGGTAGTTTATTGAAGAAAAATCGTAAGGAATCTATAAATGAAAACCTAGAGAATTTCCTGTAAGAATCTATAGAGGCATTCCTTGAGAAATCCATGGCGAAGTCCTTGAAGAAACACCAGTAGGAAGTTTTTCGGATAACACAAAAACAGCTCCGAATGATTTATCTTGAAAAACCACAAAATTCGAGGTGTGACATGATGCTGTTTCGTTCAAATTCGAAAAATAATCAGTTTGTCGGTTCCAAAATGGCCAGAAATATTACATACAACGCAAAACTAGCACACAATGGTATATTTTGAAAACAGCGATGTTTGAAATGTCACATGACAGTATTGAACCATTTCCAAAACTTTGTCCTGGAACTGGATTAAGGAAAGTCGGTAAACCGCTTCTAAAATGGCTAAATGTCAAAATCATGAAGTGTGATGTGTCGCATGATGGTGTTTATTCATCTTAGGAAAATGGACTCCGGTACCATCGGAACTGATTCCCGTGAAATCCACCTATCGGTTCCAAAATGGTCAAAAGTATTTCGGATAACACAAAAACAGTTCAGAATGATGTTTCCTGAAAAATCACGAAATTTGAGGTGTCGCATGATGGTATTGAATCATATTCACAAATTGACCCCGGAACCGATTCCTCGGTACATCCGTAAAACTGGTTCCAAGGCACTTAGTGACTGGGATGGACTTTCAGACATATTTTTCTATCATTCTACTTCATTTAGGTCTAAAAACTAAACTGTTCTCTTATCGAAAATTCACTTTTTTCAATATGGCCAATTCCAATTACCCATTTTGATTCCGGAACCAGGTGGCCATTCTAAAAATCTCTAGAAAATTCCCAAACTAGAAGGATATGCGTCAAAATTTGATTGATATAAAAAAAAAACAAATACGTTATAGTGTTTTTTTCGCACACTGGTTAGGGAGGGTTGGAAGGGCTTAAAAAATACCATTACCCCTTGTGAATTAGGGACATTTTTTACCCAAACTCGAAGAACAAATCGAATAATTAAATCGTAGAACATAAAATCGAGGGTCTATAGAATCCAACCGGGATTCTTCAGGAGTTTTTTCTGGAATTCCTTCGGATTTTTTTGCAGGGATAACTTTGGTAATTCTTCCAGGGATTTGCTGGAAATTTAACCAGGAATTCATTCATGCATCTATCTCAAGATTCCCTAGAGAACTCATTCAGGAATAACTTTGGGAAATAATCCATGGATTCCTTCTTTAATAAAGAAAAATAATCCCGTAGGCTCCGTGTCTTTTTTCTTTTAAATCTGTAGATTTGTTTATGGAATTTCTTAAGAAATTTTGAAACAAACCCATGGACGTACTATTGAGTAATCTCTGAATTGTTTCCTGAAATATTCTTCTTTTTTCTTGCAGAAATAACTGGAGGAATCTAAGGTACTCGTTATAAGGAAGTTTCTGAAGAAATTATTAACGTTATTCCTGAAATGGAATCATTCGATATACCAGAAGAAATCCTAGGAGATATTCGTGAAGATATCTCTGAAGGTATTTTAAAATAATTGCTCTCTCTTCTTCTACCACATTGTGACAACAATTTCAAACTCTACGAATCTATTGAGGAAACGAATTCATGGGCAATCCACAGAAACAATAACCCAGTTTTACGGAAGATGTGAGCTCTTCCGCACATCTGTTTCACCCAAGTCCATCCTGACAAATTAGATTTACGTCTATTTCGAGCACGTCGATTGACTTCGGGTCGGAGTCACCGGTGCATGTGTCAACTGGCCGGCTAGCTACTCATCGATTCTTCCGGGAGCATTCTGCATGCTATGTGGTGATTTTGTCATCGACGAAGAAATATTGGTTATGTGCTTCTTCAAGCAAAAACTTCCTTCCCATCAATAAGTTTCGTTCCACTCCACGTGTTACGAATCTTCACTGCGCAGCACGGCACTACTGTCTACCAGCCAGCATCATGGTGTCTCCCCACCGCCCCCACCACCCGCATTCAACAGTATGAATTTTCCACCCTCCATTGCCCCGATATGTTCTGGAAAATGTGCGCTCGAAAAGTCCGTACGGGATGCTGCTGGCTGGCTGCTTGGCAGTACTCACTTTCTCGATGACTTTATTGTTATCACAAAAGCGAAATGATTTGCTCGACTATCAAGATGCCGGCGACAATGGCTGAGGGGGAGGATGCGAGGAGGGTGAAGGTCCGCAGCTCATCGCTTCACCCGTCGTCTTCAGTCACCTTACAGTACTTATGACAGAAAATCCCCGAGTCCCAGTAGAAGTCTCCAGCCTTCCGGAGGATAACCAGCAGCTAGTAGGGGGCAGTGGGGTACGATGCGCACTGCGTGTAGGAAAAATCTACAAATGAAGTATTGAATGCTTAGTGATCCAACTTTGCTGATAACCGCGAGAAAATGAAGCATGTTGAAAAATTGTTCAGGAAGTCAGAAGCAGTAGTTTATTTAGTACATACATACATATTTGTTGTTGCAGTAGGTGCCATGTGCAGCATAGATGTCCCATGTTACATTTCAACGATTTTGACTTTCTAATTAAAATATGTAGTCCATTTCTCAGCCAATGAGCTGTCCCATGTTAATTTATTTTTTCTTAAAAGCTTTTATGCTTAAAAGTCTGTCCTACAAATAATGAGGAGTTAGAAATGAGAAGTGAGCAACGAAGAGTGAAGAGTATGCAGAGTAGCGTGTGGAAAGCAGTGATACCGAGTGATAAGTGAAGATTTTTGCGTGAGTAATGAGAAGTGAGTAGGTAATATATAGAAACTATAGTGGGAGTGAGCAGTGAGTAGTAAGAAGTGAGGATTGAGCAGCAGTAAGATGCATGAAAGGAAAAATCAGTGACGAAAGCTTAACGTAAGGAGTTGGAAAAGAGCAATGGGTCATGAGTGGTGTAACATTAGAGAGTGAACAGCGAGGAGAATGGAGTGAAAAGTGAGGAATGATAACTAAGTAGTGAGGGATGATTATTAATTCTTAGTAGCTGGAGGGGTCATATATGACCCCAACATAGAAACGGATGTATAAATTTCAATAATACAGAACACTGTCCTTGGCAAAATTGTTGCAAATTGAGTCCTATTTTAAGGAAAAATAGGAATATTTATATTTGAGACTTTATTGACAACCTAGAACATCCTGAACACCATGAAGTTTGGAGAATCGAAATGATTGACATACCAGTCACAGACAAACACACGTAACACATTGAACGATTTTCATGGAAATCCATCGCCCAGTTCACACTACCATCACCTGGTGGAAAATTTGCACGAATCACTGTGTTGTACAATATCGTCAACAGAAGGCGCTAGTGTGGAACGTCAAACGCATAGAAAAACGATGCGCGCGCTTCTGGTTGTGAAAGCCACAACTATGAAAATTTAAAATGATCGTTAAAAGCGTGGTCGATGGAAATTTCACAAGTGTTAAGTCTGTTTGTCTGTGTACCAGTTGTTCCAAAAGATAAATTTGGATATGGATTACGTTCGTATATTCATTAGACCTTCGTCAAAAATATCAAGAGGTTTTTAAATTCTAAGATGTTCTAGGTGCTCCAAACTGTCCTATAGTGAAGTCTTTCAAATCTGAAAGAAAAACTTTATGAGTTTTTTCCATCAATAATAACAAAGCATAAACTACTGAGATTCATAAAGCTCTTGCAATCTCAAATGTCATTTAGATACACTATGGGAATATTCTAGGTCAGACAAACTGTCTTGAAGCTCAGAACTTGAGGTTCGTACTCACAGCATCAGCTATATTTGATATCCTGAATAATAGACCGGCCCACATTTGTATGTCCAGAAAGAAAAGTTGGAGAAAATCACGGGGCATCCTCTAGAATTGTGCCTTTGGATGAGAAGAACAATCTGTGAAAGATTCAGCTCAATCGGTTTTAAACTGAGCTGGCGCAAATGAATTGAAGGTTTGTATGGGATATTCAGTCCAAATATATGGGAAATTGGATGACCTACAGTTTCTCAATCAGTACGCCGGTTCAGCGAGTTCGATTTAGCTCAGAATTGAAAGAATGGTAGTTGATACCCTAAGGAACAACATTGTAGAAGACCATATAATGATAAAACTTAATCTAGTTGCGGTTTCAACTAACGAAAGCAGGATGAGGACATCTTCCCCTGTTTACTCCCGGTTGTTACAAGCAGCACATGTTTGTCGATCGAAGCTTGCGCGCTACATCATAGGCAGCTATGTAATTTTTCATTTTTTCGATATCCGCCCACGTGCGTGAGCAATTGAAATGAAGGACAACATAGCCGCCTATGATATAAAGCGCACGTTTCGAACAGCAAACACGTGCTGCATGTACCAACCGGGAGTAAACAGGGGCAGATGTCCTCGTCCTTCTTTCGTTAGCTGAAATCGCAAGTTTTATCATGATATGGTCTTCTACAAAGTTGTTCCTTAAGGTATCAACTGTTATTTTTTCAATTATGAGCCAAATCAAACTCTTTCAACCAGCGTGCTGAATGAGAGACTGGAGGCCATCCAATTTCCCATATATTTGGACTGAAGATCCCATACAAACCTTCAATTCATTTGCGCCAGCTCAGATTTAAACCGATTGAGCTGAAATTTTCACAGATTGCTCTTCTCATCCAAAGGCACGATTCTAGAGGTTGCCCCGTGGAATTTTTCGACATTTTTGTATTTGGGCCAGTCTACTGAATAATGTTGCATAATCAACCGCGATTACTGTACTAACTTAAAATCTACTAGTAATTCTTATAAACCTTTAGGACATTCAGGGTCGTCTGAACTGTCCTGGAATGAAGTTATTCAAATTAACAGGAATAATTTAATGTGTATTCGCCATAAATAATATACTTAAATCACAATTTACGCTATAAACGGGGGGACCGTAAATTGGGGAGGCGTAAGTTAAGGGGAGCGCTATTATGGAATTAGTTCGTAAATCGGTGGAGATTTTTTTCAGATTCAGAACTAGTTTGTGAAGTTGGAAATCACAAAGTTTCTATCCTGCGAAGAGATTATTAGTTATTTGATTACAATCAACAATTGTGCAGTTTTGCTAAGCTCAGTGGTTCCCAACCAGCGGTCATGGGCAAATTTCGCAAGAACCGAAGGTGTAAGGACGAAGTGAAAATGTTTTTTTTTTGTATTCTGCATTTCAGGGAATACTTATCACAATATACTATCCCCTGACAAAATGATCGGGACAGGCAAAATTTTCACTTTCCAAAAAATGTTCAACTAGCTGTAACTTTTCGAAAAGTGCATCGAATATTCTCAAATTTTTACTGTAAGTTCTTCAACTAGTTGTGTATCAGTGGACAAAATTTGGAAAAGATCGGACAATTCTTCACGAAGTTATAAAGATTTTTGAAAAAGATAAAATTATCCGATAGCCAACTTTGAGCTGTTATACCTTCGGATTCAATGAACCGATTGCAATGAAATTTTGACCATTCATGACTTATATAATGAACTCTGGAAAACATTTGGCTTAACTTGAAATTTTTAACAAGCGAAAAAGTTATAACGATTTTATTTTTTTCACGATTTTTTAGTAAATTTGTCTATTTTTAATATGCATCCCATTACTTTTTCAATTTATTGGCGGCTATGTTGTTACTCTCCTTCAAAACGCATTTATATATAAGTCAATTAGAGGGAAACTAAATGAACTATAATTTGCATCTTGAATTTTGAAACGATTTCGATGTTTTGGATAATTTGGTGTTTTATTAGAAAAGTAATATAATCGTTATAATTTTCTTCCGTGTTAAAAATATTAAGTTAAGTCAATGGTTTTTAATAGCTCATTATATAAGTCATAAATGGTCAAAATTTCATTACATTCGGTTAATTGAATCCGGAGATATAACAGCTCAAAGTTGGCTATCGGATAATTTAACCATTTTCAAAAATCTTTATAACTTCGTGAAGAACTGTCCGATCTTTTCCAAATTTTGTCCATTGATACACAACTAGTTGAAGAACGTACAGTAAAAATTTGAGAATATTTGATGCACTTTTCGAAAAGTTACAACTAATTGAACATTTTTTGAAAAGTGAAAATTTTGCCTGTCCCGATCATTTTGTCTATCCCCTGTAGTTGTAGTCAAAAGATCAGTGGTTCCCAATCTGACGTCACGGTCCAGATAAATTTCTAATGAACCGAAAATGCTACAAAGAAGTACAAATGTTTTTCGGATAAATTATCTCAAGTATCAGCATCTCTAATACAGATATGTTGAAAAAAAAATCAGTGGTTTCCAATTTATGATCACGAATCTCGTGCATATCTCAAGAACCGCAAGTGGGAGGACTTGTGTTGTTTTTCGGTATCAACGCATTTGAATCAACTTACTAGAATATAGCCCAGTGGTTCCCAATATAACGTCACGGGCCACAGGAATTTCGACAGCTCCAGAAGTGCTAGAAAGTAGAGCAATGATTCAAATGATTCATATCAAGGAGCAGTACCTTCAACACAGATGCATTTCAAAGATCAGTTGCAGGGATTGGCGGCATGCACCGTGCGGTGCGAAAAAAGCGTGTGTTTCACACAATCGCAGGTGCTCGTCTCCCGTTTTGCCGAGAGACAAGAGACGTATGAGTGAGAGCTTTCATAATTGTGCGAGAGACAATCGCAGCACTAGCTCTACGGCGCAGGGAGTAATGCGCGGTGCTTGGGACTGTGCTCGTCTCCAAACAGAAAAAATCAATGAATAAATTAATTGAAGAGTTTGTGTTTTCGGCAAAGTTGTTAAGCTTGTCAAGGGCTGATAAGTGATGGGTCGTTTGATTCGAATTTTTTCCAATCATGCGTAGTATCAAGCCAAATGCAAAGCACGGAGACAAGCACCGAGAGAGTGCATACGACAGAGCGTGAGAGACAGGAGAGCTCCAGCGCGCGGCAAAGTAAGCGAGCAACACACAACCGATTGCGCGTACTCTTCTCCTTCTAGTTTGTTGTGCTGTCTCGTAGCAGAGTGTGCGGCACGCAAAGAGTTTTGAGTCGCACCTTATCCCTGATCAGTTGTTTCCCATTCATGGTAACGGGCCACGCGTCTCAGGAGTGTTACAGGGGGTCTCAGTATTATTTCAGGGGTTCTCAGGGAGTCCATGTGGTCACAGGGGCGTTTCAGGTAGTCTAAGGAGCGTTTAAGAGGTTCTCAGGGAGTTTCAACAGCGTCTCCAGGGGTCTCGGGCCTCGAGGGCGTTTCAGGAGTTTCTCGAGAGTTTCTGCGGGGATTCCAGGGAGATTATAAAAAGGGTCCACGTGGAGCTCCAGGAGGTCCCAGGGAGATCCCAGGAAGGCTCAGGGGCGTTGCAGACGCTCTCAGGAGGTTTAATGAGTCCCAAAATCATTTCAAGTTTCAGGGGATCTCAGAGGCGTTTCAGAGGGTATCAGGGGGTTCGAAGAAGGTCTCGAGTGTCCTCATGCTGCTTCAGAAGGGTGAGAGGCATCTGAATGGCTAACATTTGGTCTTCGTGGTTTATGAACAGACCCATAATATACAAACACCAAATAGACCGTTACCTCAGCTTGGGGGTTCCCAAGCAACGCTAAGCTTTGTAAAACTCCTTGTTTGTAAGAAGTGACCATTGAGAACTCCTAGGAATTCCAGCTTTAGCGCAAATAAATTGAGCGTAAATTGGGGTTTTAGTGTAGCACTGCATAACCTGTTGGGATCCGTGAAGTTGTCATTTGGAGATTATTCCAGATTAGCCAAACTATCTTAGAATTCAGAACTTCAGGTCTACACTCGTAATCAGGCATTAAACATTCGACACTTTTCACTACCTTCGTTTCGTTGCCGTGGGTGTTTCATTCGAGCGTGACCGCTACCTCTTACACACAACACGAGCGGTGGAACGAAGATCAATAAACAAAAAAAAATGGATCAAAGCAACGTCGTCTGATACGATGACATTTGTCTAATTCCAGCTTTTTGCAAGATTTCAGCCAATGATGATAAAGATTGATATAATACTAGTTTATTCGTGTCTGATAAATCGATTATGACACATACATTTATCCAAAACAGCTCTCTTTATGGGAAAGACAGGAATAACAAAAACCGAACCATCTCCCGAAGACGAAATCGTGGTCAAGCGCATTCATTCGACATTTTTGTTCCGTACAGTAGTTTGATCGCTTGTGTTGCGAATGTTACAAACAAAGGCAGCCTAATATCGACAAAAAGGTGTCAAAGACTGTTATCGCTAACAAGACTGCTCGTAACAGTAGCCATATCCGATATACTGAGTAACGTTGCATAACTAATCGCGGTTACTGGACCAACCTGCAGATATTATTATAAACCTTTGGGCGTTTAGGTTAGACCAAACTGTTCTGAAGTTTGGCTCTTGACAGGAACAGAAGTTATCCTCACAACGAACTGTAACATTATACATCCTACCGTAATATGTAATCCTCCTGGCATTTCATAAGTTATTCCAAGATACTTTTGAGATATTTCAGATCAACTAAACTACTCCGGAGACTATAGCTTGATACTAGATTTTGTTGGAGTTTTAGTGATAGATTACAATTTGTAGCTTGTATAATGAAAGAACTTACCGTTACATCCGCAGACTTTAGTACTTAAACTCAAGAACAGCTTGGACGACACAGGATATCTCATCAGATCTGATACTGTCTAAAGGACTTTCAGAAGACTTACTGGACATTATAGACAACAAATCGTAGCTTTGTATAATGAAAGCAGTTACCGTTACACTCGTAAACTTTAGTATCTAAACTCAAGAACAGTTTGGGTGACTTAGGATATCCCTACTGATCTAATACTATCTATTGAACTTTCCGAAGACTTATTTGACATACATGATAGATTACAAATCGTAGCTTCGTGTAATGAAAGAAGTTACCGTTACACCCGTAGACTTTAGGATGTAAACTAAAGACCAGTTTGGATGACCTATGACATCCCGACTGATCTGATGTCTATTGAACTTTCAGAAGACTAACTGGACATGATAGATCACAAATCGTAGCTTTGTGTAATGAAAGAAGAAAGCGTTACACTCGTAAACTTTAGTATCTAAATTCAAGAACAGTTTGGATGACCTAGGATATCCAGAAAAAAAATCTACATCGCATTCTACCCTTTTTACGCTGTTGAGCACCAAAACCACAGATATACGTGAAGAACATTATACACTAAAACCTCTTTTTATGCATGTTATTTTTATGTACTTTCATGCACCTTTTTTATGCCCTGCATAAAAAGAGGAAAAGCTACTCAGAACCAATATTGTGCATAAGAATATTTAATAATGACGGGGTGTTTACAGAGGAGAACAAAGGAAGGTTACAGGTTCGTTTTTCAGTGTTTCCGAAGGTCTCATTTGCGTTACATGGGGTCCGAGTGGGTCTTAAGAGGGTTTCGGAGTCATTTCAGGAAGTCTTAGACAAGGTCTTAGAGCATTTTAGGCTGGTTTCAGAGGTGTTACGTGTTCAAGGGTTTTGGTTTAGGAGGATCTTTTAATGCATTTCAAGATATTTCAGACCATTTTCGGCGTGATTCAGAGGCGTCACGGAGGAGTTTTCAGGGTGTTCGGAGCTTCTCAGGTGCGTTACATGGGGTCCGAGAGGGTTTAAGGGGGATTTTGTAGGCATTTCAAGGCTTTTCAGAGCATTTTCGGTGGGATGCGGAGGCGTTACTTAAGCGTTACGAGGAGTTTTCGTAGGGTTCGGAGCCAATCAGGCGCGTTACATGGGGTCCGAGGAGGTTTAAGGGGGATTCTGAAGGCATTTCAGCACATTTCAGAGCATTTTCTTCGGAATTAAGAGGCGTTACGAAAGCGTTACGGAGGATTTTTCGGGGGGTTTGGGCCTTTCAGGTGCGTTACATGGGGTCCGTAGGGGTGTAAGAGGGATTTTTAAGGCGTTTCAGGACGTTTCGGAGCATTTTCTGCAGGATTAAGAGGCGTTACGAAAGCGTTACGGAGGAGTTTTCGGGGGGTTTGGAGCCCCTCAGTTTCATTACATGGGGTCCGAGGGGGTCTCAGGGGGATTTTGAAGGCATTTCAGAACGTTTCAGATGATTTTCTGCGCAATTAGGAGGCGTTACGAAAACGTTACAGAGGAATTTTCGGGGAGATTGGGGGCTCTCAGGTGCGTTACATGAAGTCCGAGGAGGTTTAAGGGGATTTTGAAGGCATTTCAAGACGTTTCAGAGCATTATCTGCGGGATTAAAAGGCATTACGAAAGCGTTACGGAGGAGTTTTCGGGGGGGTTTGAGCCTCTCAGGTGCGTTACTTGGGGTCCGAGGGGGTTTAAGGAGGATATTGGAGGCATTTCAGGATGTTTCATATCATTTTCTGCAGGATTAGGAGGCGTTGTTACGAAAGCGTTACGGAGGAGTTTTCGGGGGTTTGAAGCCCCTCAGGTGCGTTACATGGGGTCCGAGAGGGTCTAAGGGGGATTTTGCAGGCATTTCAAGACGTCTCAGAGCCTCTTCGGTGGGATTCAGTCGCGTTACGGAGGAGTTTTCAAAGGGTTTGGAGCTTCTCAGGTCCGTTACATCCGGGTGGATTTAACCCTTCAGCGCGCGCTCTGTTGTAAAAAGTACAACACCACCAAAAAAAACCTCGCTCGTCGTATACTGCGCGAGCGCGGTGCAGTTTCGGTTGCTTGCGCGCGTCCTGAAAGGTTAAGAGGGATTTTGGAGACATTTCAAGACGTTTCAGAGCATTTCGGGGGATTCAAGGGCGTTACGGACGAGTTCTCAGGGGTTTCGAACCCTCTCAGGTGCGTTACATGGGGTCCCTATGTATGGGGGATTTTGGAGGCATTTCAGAAAGTTTCAGAGCAGACTCTGAAATTCCTTAAAACGCCCCTCAAGCCTCTTGCAAAGTCCTTTAAAGGCTCCTGAGATTCCTAGAATTGCCCCTAAAGCCCCTTGGAACGTCCCTGAAACCCACTTAATACTATTGAAATACCCCAGAATTCCCCGTAATCCCATGAAA
This sequence comes from Aedes albopictus, assembly GCF_035046485.1. Classification (NCBI taxonomy): domain Eukaryota; kingdom Metazoa; phylum Arthropoda; class Insecta; order Diptera; family Culicidae; genus Aedes; species Aedes albopictus. Next base: position 267,119,258 of record NC_085138.1, read on the forward strand.
ACACAAAAAAAATCTTGACAGAACACCCTTAACCTTCGAGCGATCGCGCTGTTGTATTTTGTACAACATGTTGAAAAAATCTCGCTTTTTGTACTCAGCATTAGCGTGGTGCTGACGCAGGTAGTAAACCACGCGAGTTACGGAAGGTTAGAAGGCTCCTCAAATACCTCAAAAAAAACCTTAAAACGCCCCTGAACCCCTTGGATCCCCTTTTTTGGGCTCTATGGGAACTTTCTGGAAACCCCTTTAGCCCCACCTCAACTGCCCAGGAGCAAGACCTGTTCTCGCGAAGTAGATAATTAAAGTCCAAACTTAATTTATGCATAAATTTCCCTCTTTTTATTCCTTTTTTAATTTATGCACATTTATAATTTATGCAGTCCAAGCCTTGTGCATAAAAAGAGGTTCGAGTGTATAATAACGCTTGGAAAAGTTCCGACTTCAAAGGGTTAAATAGTGAGAAGTGATAATTGAGCAGCGAGGAATAAGTAATGAGGAGTGTGGAGCAGTGAGGAATGAGTAGTTAGCAATGAAAAGTGTGAAGTGATTGTAAATAATGGTCAGTGAGGGGTGAGAAGTGCGGAAAAGTAATCACAGTGGAATGTAGACTAAAAGTAACGAAAGAAGAGTGAAGTGTGCGTAGTGAAAAGTGAGGATTGAAAAGTATATAGTGTATAGCGAGGAGTAAGAAGTAAGTGAATTGGTGAAATGGTGATGAGTAAATGGTCAGTGGGAAGTGGGGAGTGAGCTATGAGAAGTGAAATGTGAACCGCATAGGATGAGCAGTGAGGTAGTGAATCAAGGAGTGAGAAGTTTGGAATAAAGAGTGAGTAATGAATAGTGAGCAGAGAAGAATGAGGGGAGAGGAGTGAGTGAAAAGTTCTTGAGGTCCCTCTCCACCTTGTGTTAAGATTATGCAAAACCCCTTCTCTTGTTGCCTTTTCCATGCACGGGTCTGCTTTAATGATTATGAGGTTGAGGCTTTATCAGTATGACATTAAATAAACGCTGAACATGCTCCACACCGAAGGCGCATTTCGTATCGATTCCCCCGATACCAATGCCCCGAGATGATCACACCACCGTCTCCAACTGCGACGACAATGATGGCGATGATGATGAAGAAAATGAAAACTTCATCCCAATGATGACGATGACGAGAGTGAAAAGTTTTCTCTTTCGTCTGGGTTTGCCCCTTTTCCCTCCGTAGTCGGTCGGGAGGGGATGCTTATCCTAGACTCGGATCCACATCCAGCGCCAACCAGCGAGAGAGTTTTGTTGACAGAGGACCGTCGACGACATCGGTAAGCCGACGACGGGCGGTATGAGTGCGCCGGTGCCGGTGGATTTGGGGTACCGGAGCGGACGGTACGGGGGCGTGCAACTCTGGGGACTTTTTCTGATTGACACCGCAATTTATTGTGGAGTGTTTTGAAGTGAAGTGAAGGAATGAAATAAAGTTGCATCTTTTCTGTTCTGCGATTCATCCGAATGTCTCCGGCAAATCTGGACGACGACGGTCTGGGTGCTTGGACTTGGAAGTCGCACTTCGTTCTACCTACTACTGGGAAATACTGAGAGAGATTAAATAAAAGAGAAAAGCAATTTATTAAGCAATACCGGCGATTTGATAAAGATGTTTTAAAGTTCATTCCGAATTGCATAACTGGATTGCTGCTCAGCGTGCCGAAGAGTGATGACGATGACATGGTGGAGATCGAATTAGGAAGAAATAGATATGCAAGTGGTGATTGAATCAGCACTAGTTGATTGAGTTTTTATCAGTTGGCGAGATTGAACGGTGATAGCCTGACAAAACTTTCACTAGCTGTGAGGAACATGTGTCTGGTTGAAGTTGAGCTAGAATATGTGGATGCATTCCACAAAAAATATGTCATGAAAACAAAACTGATGTATACCAATCTGTTTTGAAATAGTTTTTTTTGTGGTTCTGGACATTGCATATCTTTTCAAATCTTTTTGGTTTGGAATGTGGGTTTGACTCGTCCAAATTTCGAAGATGCTGTTTGTGATGAAAACCAGAACCACACCTTTGGTACGCGCTAGTTTCCTGCACGTCTTTAAGAGCTAATTCATCTAGGACACTGATATCCTTCTAGCTCATAATAATGCTGGTTAATTTTACTTTTTTTTTAACTTCTAATTCATCTTTTTTCGGGCAGTGCACATTCATATTCTATTTAAATTGACTGTCTTACTATTGACACAGGCTTTCCCAAGGGAAATGATGATCTCTTCACTAAATTGACTAACACGAAACAGGATAGTAGGGATGCTTCCTCTGTGTACTGTGGTCTATTTATCATAGCTATGCTCCCGTATGATGAAACCATCTTCCACTCTGTTATGAATGGCTTAATTTCGGACCGAGGGTAGCCGCTCTATTTTCCAGGTACAAAAACCGCGACGCATTCAAAAGTTGAAGCAGTTTTCTACCCTCAAATATGTTTCCCGTGTCTTGTTGAAACATTTTTCAATTTTTTGTGTCCTTGCCGCATCCCCCGACCGGCCAACCGGCGCTGTTCTGTGCTTCTGTTGTTCGGTTTTTCGCCACACGCTCGGTCAAAAGTTAGCTCTCTCGAAATATATATCATTCTGGGATTGCCTTCTTTTCAATGGCTTTGTCCCAAAGTCACTTTTTTAATTTTTCACCCAGGCTCTCTATATGTGCTTCCTAGCCGTCGCCGTCACCGGTGCCATTGTGCTCGGAACACACGACAACCCAGTTTTTGGTCAGACGGACCGACTTCGGTATAAATTCTAGTCACCGTGCGCACTGTGGAGGCTTTATCATTCACTTGCAAAAGAACACGAAAATGTAGGGCGGATGGATGCCGGCGGTCGACGAGACCGATACGACGAACATACGGACAAATCTCCAGACGCTCACTTACGGAGCCAGCGGAGCGGACAGCAATTGCCTGCGAAAGACGACGACCGGACACAGTCGTTAATTTTGGCTTCTGATACTTCTTTTTTTTATGTTTTCTATCGGAGTTCGTCCTCGTTGCAGGATATGCTGAGGAAATCCCACGCAATGGGATTATGGTTCTGTGTGCCTTTAGGGCGGTAATCTGGAGGGAGAGCGTGCCCGAGTGATAAGGTTTTTAAAGCATAGCTATTTGTTAATTGCGCTGGTGGTCGGTAAACCTACTGAAATTAATTTGGAGCACTTTCAGTGCGAGACGATCGATAAAACTGTATTCATTGCAAGAACTACCTTTTTTTTCGTTTTGGTCAGCCAATGCGAAAAGTATAGATCTCTTGTAGCAAAATGTGTATCCTTAGTCATTGATGCATCATGCATGTCGTATTACTGGGGCCTCCAGTAAGCCTTGTGAATAAGGCTTTGGATCGCCAATCCAATTCCCGTTCTGGTCAGGAACTTTTCTCGACTTCCCTGGGCACAATGTTTCATTGTCCTGGCCTAAAAACGTACAAATTCATGCGATGGTAGGCAACGAAAGCCCTTTAATTAAATAATAGCTGTGAAAGTGTTCACAAAGTTGAAGATAAGGCAGGCCAAGTTCCGGTGGGAACGTAGAGCCACGAAGAAGAAGATTACTTACCTAACCGATCAGGCTAAGGCCGGGGTGGTCTCTGCTGTACATAGTAGCCGTCTCCATTCCACTCGGTCCATGGCTGTTTGTCTCCAGTTCCGCACTCTGCGTAGGGTCCGCAGATCGTCCTCCACTTGGTCGACCCACCTAGCTCGCTGCAATCCACGTCGAATGACTCTCGAGAACCATTTTAGTCGGGTTGCTATCCGACATCCTGATGACGTGACCCGCCCACCGTAGCCTCCCGATTTTCGCGGTATGGACGATGGTTGGTTCTCTCAGCAGCTGATGCAGCTCGTGGTTCATTCGCCTTCTCCAAGTCCCGTCTTCCATCTGCACTCCACCGTAGATGGTACGCAATACCTTCCGTTCGAAAACTCCAAGGGCGCGTTGGTCCTCTGCACGTAGGGTCCATGTTTCGTGCCCATAGAGGACGACCGGTCCAATCAGCGTTTTGTAGATAGTTAACTTCGTGTTACAGCGAACTTTATTCGATCGTAGAGTTCTGCGGAGTCCAAAGTAGGCACGGTTTCCTGCCACAATGCGCCTCTGAATTTCCCTGCTGGTGTCGTTGTCGTCGGTCACCAGTGAGTCCAAGTACACGAATTCTTCAACCGCCTCGATTTCATCACCGTCGATATGAATTCGGAGTGGCGGGCACGCTGATTCCTCCCTGGAGCCCTTTGCCATCATGTACTTTGTTTTCATTAATAACTAATCCGATTCGCCTGGCTTCATTCTTTAGTCGGATGTGCGTTTCCGCCATCGTCTCAAACTTACGAGCAATAATATCAATATCATCAGCGAAACCAAGCAGCTGAACGGGCTTCGTGAAAATCGTCCCACTCGTGTTTATCCCCGCTCTCCTTATTACACCTTCTACAGCAATGTTGAACAGTAAGCACGAAAGACCATCACCTTGTCGTGACCCACTGCGAGATTCGAGAGCGTTCCTGATACTGGAATTACGCCAATCACTCGACACATCGGCGCCATGATTAGTCGTATCAGTTTATCCGGGAATCCGTATTCGTGCATTATCTGCCAAAGCTGTTCTCGATCGATTGTATCATACGCCGATTTGAAATCGATGAATAAGTGATGTGTGGGCACGTTGTATTCGCGGCATTTCTGCAACACCTGGCGAATGGAGAACGTCTGATCCGTTGTAGCGCGTTCACCCATGAATCCAGCCTGATATTACCCCACGAACTCTCTTGCAATCAGTGATAGACGGCGGCATAAAATTTGAGAGAGTACCTTGTAGGCAGCGCTAAGTAGTGTGATCAGGCAGTAATTCCCGCAATCCAACTTATCGCCCTTTTTGTAGATGGGACACACGATACCTTCGATCCACTCCTCCGGTAATACTTCCTCCTCCCAAATCTTGGTAATGACCCAGTGTAGTGCTCTCACCAGTGCTTCTCCTCCGTATTTTAGTAACTCGCTTGGTAGTTGATCTGCTCCAGTGGCTTTGTTGTTTTCAACCGGCTAACCTCTTCAATCTCTTGGAGGTTAGGGGCTGGATATCTTTCGCCTTGTGCACATACTCCTAGATCTGTTACCACGCCACCTTCGCCACCTCTCGACCACCTCACGCTCGCTCGTGAGAATATTCCCGTGATTACCTCGGCACATGTCGGCTTGTGGCGCAAAGCCTCTGCGCGAGCGGTTCAGCTTCTCGTGGAACTTTCGTGTGTCCTTCCAGCTCGGTACAGCTCTTCCATCGCTTCGCGATCTCGTTCTTGCTGCTGGCGTTTCTTCATTCGGAAGACTGAGTTCTGCCTGTTCCGCGCCTGTCTGTAACGTGCCTCATTCGCTCTCGTTCGATGTTGCAGCATTCTCGCCCTTGCTGCATTCTACTCGATTTTCAACAGTTCACATTCACCGTCGTACCAGTCGTTTCTGTGATTCGGAGTCGCGAAGAATACCTACCGTTCTACGCATAGTTGTCCCACGTTATATGGGAATTCCATATAATATCGGACAATTTTGCTTAGAACGGCAGTACCTATGGCGGATCGGATGTCCCTCCAGCCATCTTCAAGTGTAGCTGCGCCAAGCTGCTCTTCCGTTGGTAGGGCCACTGCTAGCTGCTGCGCGTAGTCCTGAGCCACTTCTACGTTACGCAGCTACTCGATGTTGAGTCGCGGCGTTCGACTTCGACGCGTGGTAATAACCGTCAAAAGTTTTGAGCGCATGTATACAGCTACTAAGTAGTGATCCGAATCTATATTCGCACTGCGGTATGTGCAAACATTGATTATATCCGAGAAGAATTTACCGTCGATTAGAACGTGGTCGATTTGGTTTTCTGTTTGATGGTCGGATGATCTTTAGATGGCTTTGTGGATATCTTTGCAGGGGATGAAGGTGCTTCGGACTACCATACCACGAGAGGCTGCAAAGTTTACGCATCGCTGGCCGTTATCATTCGGCTATTTTGCTCGATTACCGGTCTGTACATTTCCTCCCTTCCTACCTGCGCGTTCATGTCGTATGTTTGCTTTAACTGCGCGTAGACAGCTTCTTTCTCGTCATCAGGTCTCCCTTCGTGTGGGAAGTGGACGTTGATGATGCTGTAGTTGAAGAAACGGCCCTTAACTCTTAACATGCACATCCTTGCGTTGATTGGCTGCCACCCGATCACACGTTGTCGCATCTTGCCCAACACTGTAATCCTGTTCCCAGTTCATTGGTGGTGCCACAGCTTTGGTAGAAGGTAGCTGCTCGATGTCCGCTTTTCCACACATTCTGTCCAGTCCAACAAAGTTCCTGCAACGCCACGATGTCAAAGTTGCGGGGATGTAGTTCGTCGTAAATTATCCTGTCACATCCTGTGAAACCTAGTGACTTGCAATTCCATGTTCCAAATTTCCAATCGTAGTCCTTGTTTCGTCGCGTGGGTCTTTGCCGATTGTATCGAGTCGTATTTTCTCCTATGTTATTCGTAATTGGGATTTTTACGGGTAGCTTATTGGGCCTACGCCAACACCCCTGTCTCGCCAGAGGGCCATCGTGCCAGTTCTGTTTAACGTCCCAACCAACACTAGGACGACCACGCTGATGGGGCTACCACCTTGGATCTAGCTGGGCGTCGTGCAGCGTTTCTAACTCAGCCACTGGATGCCAGAACAGACGCTGTTTGAGCCGCACCTCCTTGGTGAACAGACGCTCGGGTCGTACCTCCTCAATCTAGCTGAAGTCAGAAGGATAACAGTGCCCAGGCTGCACTACCAGTTAAGCACACAACTCCTAGCTGGCGGTCTTTGTCATCGTTTGACCCGTGGAAGCATGAGGTAGGAACTTGTGAGGACCAGAGCTATGTTGGACGCTCTCCTTATCGACTCACCGTTTTGCAGCCCTTCTTATAATTTACAACCCATGTTTTCTACTATTGGGCCCAGCGGGTCTTGAACCTTGATCGAGCGATTGTCGGTCGCACCCAATAGCCCCTATACCAACGGGATACAGTGAAAAGGAGAGTGTTGATGGCTACGCCTTTGTGCTGCTGTCGCTATTTTTAGATTCGAGGTTCATCAGACACTAAGATTTGGAAAAGCTTTGAAATATGCGCTTAGAAATTGATAACATATTATTTTGTTATCATTTAGTGTTTTTATTTTATCGCGAGGGACTAAAATTATTGATAACAAAATTGACAAAAATAACAACATGATAACACCGATAACACAGTTTATTATCAAAGTGATATTTGCCTTTGCTCGGGTAGGTAACCATTACAAGACCTGTGAGTACTCCTATCGCATTGCCTTTGGATACACCCAATTTCGGACAAATAGCATTATTCTCTCGGATTTTCAACGCTCCTCAGAATACCTACATCAGGCAGGAGTGACGTCACATTAGGACGAGATCCAAGATCAGTTTTAACATTCTCAGAGAACACAACAAACGCTTATAGGCCTGTTAGAAACAAATGAGAAATTAAAAGACCGGGGAATAATTGAAATTTTATAACAATTCATTATTTTTACATAACGTGTTAAAAGTAACAAGTTTACAACATTTTAAAAGTCCCGCTCTTATTTAACCTCAAATTTAAGACTTAGAAAAGGAAACTGATTATCTCGGAAATACACAAGGTTCACTGCCCCGTTGACGCAGTATGGGCGTGATACTGTGGAGGACACCCTGATTCTCCAAAGGGTCCGTTTGTAATTAGATTTTCACTAGACCCCCGTTCGATCCTTGGCACGGTAAGCATATAGCCACATTATACCATGAATTAGGGGTCACCTGTTCAGAATACACTTACCACCGGAACAGGCGATCCGTAGTGTAATTATTAGCCAATTGGGACTAGCGCAACCGACACTACACATCTATCTATTCTGATCGGGAAAAGAAGTTCACATTCTAAACGAGCCAAAGCAATCGTAAAAAATGTCCTATTTACACAATCATTTGTCATACAACCAACCCATCTGTTTTCACCATCTAAATTATGACTTCATCTGTCCAATGAACCTACAAAAACACTCCAAAATCTCAGGGATCTCCGATGTGCCCCTACGATAAAGCTAACATGAAAATTGATCCCTGCAGCCTTTGTCCTCGCATCCGAAACGATTCGGTCGACCATTCACTTCCTTGAAAATTGGACATAAGATATGCAGAATATGAGAATTGAGTGACAGCCATGGCGGTTAAAAGAAAGAGAAGAGTGCGAGGTGTGCAGGCAAAGCAATAACATTCCCTCACATTCGGTTTGCCGTTGTTGGTTGTTGCCTGCCACCGAAAATAATATCAACCTTTAGTACGGCCATGCAGCTCGGTATATCGAATACCCTACCCCCTTTTCAATTCTTTTTGATGACGACGACGAGGATACGTGGTGCGCCCGCTGCTGCTGCTGCAGGCAAGTGGCGAGGAGCAAGATGGCACCGAATCGCGTGTGTAATGCAGGTCTCCGACCGTCGTCTACGTCTTCGCAACTCGCAATGGCAATGGCGATGATAGGATTTTAGGAATTCTCTTCCTCGGCTGATTGTTTTGTTTTGATAACCGTTCTCACCGTGGACCCACCCCGCTTCCACCCGGAGGGTCCAGAAAGTATGTGTGCGTGTGTGTGTGAGAGAGAGAGAAGACTTGAAGTACCGATATGCTCGAATCCACCGGAGATGCTATAAAATGCAAATTTGATGTGCGCCCGCTCTACACACGTATATCGGGGATACGGGTTCGCCGGCTGTCTCGTCGTCGGTCGTCGTATCAGCAACGAAAGAAAAAAGACTGTTTTTTTTTCGAAGAAGAGATGATTTGAGAGATGCGATAAGCGGGTCACATTTCATTGCTTCAATAAATCGTGACGATTGAAGGTGGAGAACAGAACCGTTATTTGAATTCTGGACCAAAGCTAGCACTGTTACATGTAGTGTGTTTGGAGGCACACTTGAAAACTGCTCGTTTGAAGCCGCAGCTGTGCAAACCTGAAGAGCAATATAAGCTATAATTTACTGCGACAATGTTAGGAAATTGAATCATCCGATGCGAAATGCTGTTGGAAAGGATTGCAAATTTAAGACTGCAGCGAACTTTTTTTTTAGATTTTACCTTAGAGGGCATTCATCTCAGAGCAATGAACTAAGTAACAATTTGTATGTATGTATTAAGCCTACGGGGGTCTCCAGTTAGCCTAGTGGTTAAGGCTATGGATCGCCAATACGGAGACGGCGGGTTCGATTCCCGTTCCGGTCGGGGAAATTTTCTCGACTCCCTGGGCATAGTGTATCATTGTATTTGCCTCACAATATCATGCGATGGCAGGCAAAGAAAGCCCTTCAATTAATAACTGTGGAAGTGTTTAAAGAACACTAAGTTGAAGCGAGGCAGGCCAAGTCCCAGTGGGGACGTAGAGCCACAAATAAGAAGAAGAAGATTAAGCCTACGGAAAGAGAGGACATTGGATATTTGTTGACTGGAATTCTAATTTAATCCAACATAGATCAAAGATGTCCGATTAACAAGATGGCCATGTGAGAGGCCGACTCAACTGACCAGCCAAAACGTTGGAATTCAACACGAGAAGGTCATCCAACCAGAAGCACCATATCATCCTGAAGCAGGTCAACGAATTCCAAAAGTCCTTACTACGAAAAAGCTTTCGATCGTCTTAACAACGAAAATGTATGAGGTCCTATATAACGGACCTTTGTCTGACCCCATTTGGGTAGTCGCTGATGTGATACACCGGTACTATCACCGCAAACTGTTCATCATCGTTATCGACGAGATCATGGAGGGGCGATTAACCATACGCCAAATCTTGGGCTACTTTGATAGCCCATCACTATGAACCATTTGAACGACTTCAATTTGACCAATAATGGTGTTGCCCTACTAGCCCAACGGAGCTCTGATATGCAGAGTTAGCTCAACGACCTGGTCGAATGCTCCTTTGCGGCGGGTCTGACCAACAACGACAACAAGACCAAATCGTTGAGTTCTCTACACACCTAGAAAAAATCATGTAATTTTAGGTTTCCTGTACCTGATATATACGAGCGTCTTCAAAGACACAATTTTAGAGGTCAAAACATGTAAACTTACGTCTTCCAGGTCCAGGACTTATATTTTCTTAGCGTCAAGCAATCGCTAGAACCGATCTGGTAGATAAAACATATAAAAGTAAAATATTGACATGCCTGGATTCGAACACAGGATCTGCTGGTCGTGAGCCACATCTCTTACCTCTCGACTATTTCATCGAGTTAGAAGGTGACAGATGAATATGATACTGATTCTACGTTTCTGGTGAAGTGGATTTATTGACATCTCACGCAACCAACCAGGACTTACATGATGCGCGTAAAATTGAGTCCAATTTGTGATTCAGTCTTGGAAATGTTTACGTTCTTTGATGTTTCTGTCTAGTGTAAATTTCAGAATTTTTAAGTGTGTAGAGAGAAATAAACATTCGTTCAGTGAAATGTATTTCTCTCAAACACAAAATTGAATTGATGTACCTCTTAACTAACATTTGACCAATGATTTAATTGTGTATTAAATGTCGATTAAAATAAAGGAATGGACTTGCGAATCAAATAACATGTTTGAAAATGTGGACAATAAAGCAGATGTCCATGATGAGTAGCAAGCCACTTGGACAATGGCCGGTATTTTGGGTATTTTCCGCTATAACTCAGCCAATTCCAAACCAATTGAATTTAATTTTTGTACATGGTTAGATGGGATTTTTTATCGGAGTTTCATCAGGAGTTTTTCGAGAAATTTATCAAAAGATTCTTCTTGGAACTACTGGGAAAGACTTGAAAATTAGAAGACATAGAACATTGAATAATTGGCAAATTGAGATGAGACACAAATAGGATACACATGTCTATGTTGCTCCTTAGAGGCTTGTACCATTTTTCTGGGACGTCAAAACGTCCTGAGAAAACCTGAAAACTGGAACTAGTCCACGACGTTTTCATGAGTTTTCCTGCAATTGCTGAATGAATTATTTCAGGGACTTCTTTAGAATTTGTTAAGATTGGTCCAGAAATTCGTGCATGTATTGTTTCAAAAATTTCTAAAGGAATTCTTTCAGGAATTATATTATAATTTCCTCGAGAAATTTTGTTCAGATATTTATCCAGGAATGTGTCTAGCATATTATGGAGGAATTCTTTTTGGTATTTGCAATGAGTTTCTCCAGGAACTCCTACAGGTGATCCTAAAGAGATTCCTGATCCCTACTTTGGCATTTAGATCATTTTTTTACCCAAACCGTACACTACGTCAGCGAGTTGTTCCCAGCGTAATACAATAGGAAGGTTACAACATATTGTTCCGGCAGGAATTCTTTACAGTTTTTTGCAGAATTCCATTTCGAAATTCTATCTTGGAATTCAGGACATTAATGCAGGACTTCCGTTGCGGATTCCTTTCAGAGAATCTTGCAAGAATTCTTGTGTCGATGCCTTAATTCACGGGTTCTCAAACGTTTCCAGCTCGCGACCCATTTTTAATTTTTAGATAATTTGGCGACCCACCATCATACTATCCATGTAGTTCCATAAAAATAGTAACTTCAGAAAATTCTGACTTACTTTTATCTTGATGCGCCAGAAATTTCTCATCTCAATCGATCAAGAACCCATTTTTCTTTGCTCGCAGAACGCAGCTAAGAAATCATATAATATCAAATGGAATTCACTAAAAAATGTGCAAGGAATCTTTTGAACGCATAATTCTGTTTCAATGGGATGTTTACCTGAAAGCAAATGAACGTTGAATTTCTTAGCTGTGCGTGCAGTCTGAAAAAACTTTTCTGAACGACAATGTTTTTTTCGAAGAGTTTTTTGAACTGTACAGTTAGAGCTCGAGACAAGAAGGAAAGAAAAGTCGTGAGTACCGACAAAAACTTGTACTGGGCTCATAAAAGTGAAATTACCTTAATTTTTTTCTAAAGGGAAGTTCAGGTGAGGTGAAACAACTATTGTAGTTGATGATGAACCTAGGCTTGTTGGGGGAATATTGCGTTGCGTTGCGTTGCGTTGTAACGGAGTAGTTCGTAGATTGCATACTGAAAGTTGTCATGTTAAAACTTTAATACTCCTATTCTAATTGCTTATGAAATGCTATTTAGGAAGAAACAGCTATCCAATCAGAGGTTGAAGTAAAAAAGACATGAAAACTTCCATTGCCGGCCACGCCCATCTTCTCCGTTACGAGGAAAGGAAAGGATGTGATGATATGACACCTACTTTATGAAAGGCCAGCGACTCACCGGCGCCCCCATAGGTGTCAAGGAGTTGGATATTTGGAATGGGTTGATTGGGGATTCACTATAAGCGAGTTGATGGGTAGTAAACTCACCAGCTAAGTAGATGAAGGCGGGGGCGGGTTTCTCTATGCCTCTCTATTTACAGGTGCTTTCGGGCGGCGACTTCGGGGACGATGAGCGAGCAGCGCAACGTGGGACCACACAGCAGGACGATGTACGACCAGCCTATCGTATGCAATGCAGCTACCACGAGGTACGCGTTCAGATGAGGATTTCCAGCTCGCCAACGGATTAACTTCTTGACGAGTAAAAACTCACTAAAAACTGGGATTTTTCGGGAGCGAAACCAAAACTGCCTTGGTGCTTTCACTTTCAATAGTTATATAATAGCAAACGTAAACATTAACTGGTGACCTAGCTGATGGCAATTCAATAGGTAGCTCTATACATACGAAAACCCTACAATACAAATGCGAGAACGATGGGAAGATCGTTTTTAGACGAGAGCACCAAAAAGTTCATGTCATTTTGAACTGCCTGAACTAGGAAGGAAAATTTAGGTTTAAGAATTTAAGTATTTTAATACATATCATACCGGCCACCTTTGGAAACCTGTTTTCAAACTAACCTATCTCGAATTCACAAAAATCGTATCATAAATTTTTGAACATCTAGTACAATTCATTCTTCGGTAGTACACTCTAAGGGGCATATCTTGGATACCGCTCTCTTCAGGATGCCGGAGGATGTACGAAGGGTTGCAACACGGGTCACACCGTCAGGCCCTGGGTGCGTTTCTATAATGCGGGCCAGAGGCCAGCGTGCAGGTGCGAGAGACTCGTCCTTTAGGATGACGATGTCCCCTACGTTGATCAGGTTGCGTTTTGGGTTTGCGCAGTACTGCCGATTCAACTCCTTCAAGTATTCGTTCCGCCATCTATGCCAGAAGGTTTGGGAGTACTTCTGGAGCTTCTGGTACTGATCGAGGCGGTTTAGGGGTGTGTTCCGAATGTCAGCTTCGGGGGAAGGGCGGATCATGTTCCGCACGAGGAAGTGCGCTGGCGTGAGGGTTCCAAGGTCGTTCGGGTCGCTTGAAAGCGGCAACAGCGGACGCGAATTCATGCAACCTTCGATTTTGATCAGCACATTCGTCAACTCTTCGAAGGACAGTAGAGATGATCCAAGTTGGCGTACCAGCTGATTCTTGGCAACCTTAACAGCGGCCTCCCAGAGGCCGCCAAAATTAGGAGCACGGGGCGGAATGAGATGCCACTGGATATTGTCTTCGGCGAGGTGCTTACTAATCTGGTCACTGTCGTGTCCCGGTTGGAGCATTCGGTACAATTTGTGGAGCGCGTTTTTGGCACCGATGAAATTTGTACCGTTGTCCGAATACAGATGTTGGGGCTTGTTTCTTCTCCATGTGAAGCGGTCGAGAGCCATCAGGAAGGCCGAAGTGCTTAAGTCACTCACGAGCTCTAGATGAACTGCTTTAGTGCTCAGGCAAACGAAAACGGAAATGTAGCACCTTCTGGCAGCTGCTTTACGATGTGCTGGTTTGAGATAAATGGGACCGCAATAATCAACCCCTGTACACACAAAAGCTTCATGTGCGGTAACTCTGGCAATCGGCAGTTGGCCGATTGGTTGCTGAATGGGGTGTGGATTCGCTCTGCTGCACTCGTAACAATTTCGTATAGCGCTTCGGACGGCCTTCCGCCCATTCAATGGCCAGAACTCGTCCCGGACGACCGAAAGAGTCATCATGATCCCGCCATGAACAAGCTTACGATGATAGTACTTCAGGAGAAGTCGGGTGAACGGATGAAAACCGGGAAGGACGACTTGATGTTTAACGTCGTACGGTGTATCGGACAGCCGCAACCGGCCACCAACACGGATTAGTCCTTCGGCGTCTAGAAACGGGCTCAACAAGCGAAGGGATGACTTGCTCGAAACCGTGAATCCCTTCTTCAAGCGCTTCAGGTCTTCGGGGAAGGCTTCAGCCTGAACAAGCTTCACCAAGGCTGTCTTGGCGTTTTGTAGTTCGGTAACGGAGAGCACTGTACCGGAATTCCGTCGACCCTTATTACGGGAATTGTAGCAAAACCGGAAGCAATATCCGACTGTGTGGAGGAGAGTTTGGTACGACGAAAACCTTTCGAATAGGGAGTCGGGACGATGAATCTGGGTGGTGAGAACCACGTTCTTTCTCAGCTCGAGGTCCTCATCCGTGATGTTTCTCTCTGGAAGACACTGCGAAGGCCACGTAGACTTGTCGTTGCGTAGCCACATAGGACCGAACTTCCACAGCTCACTGTTGATCAACTCTTCGACGGTGACTCCACGCGAAACCATATCAGCGGGGTTTTCTTTCCCAGCCACATGTTGCCAGTGCGAACCAACGGTAGTAGCTTGAATCTCGGCGATTCGGTTCGCCACAAATGTCTTCCAGGTACGCGGGGGAGCCTTCAGCCAATGAAGGACAATTGTCGAGTCGGACCAAAAGAAACTTGCTTGAAATTCCATATCCAGAGCGTTGACGATCTTTTCGTACAAGCGAGAAGCGAGGAGAGCGGCACATAACTCGAGGCGTGGGATGTTGGTGGAGCTCAGGGGAGCCACCCTCGATTTTGAAGCGAGTAGACTCACTTGCACGTGCCCATCAGCGGCTTCGGAGCGCACGTATATGCATGCACCGTATGCGGTCTCAGACGAATCCGCAAAACAATGTAACTCTGCAGATTGGAATCCACTAGCGAAGGCAAATCTTTCGAGTCGAAAATTGGTGAGATGGGGAAGCTGCTCACAGAATTGGGTCCATCTGAGCTGGAGATCTGGAGAAACTACGTCGTCCCAGCCCAAGGTTTGGAGCCAGAGATTCTGCATAAGAACTTTCGCCTCTACGACGACGGGAGAAATTACGCCAAGGGGGTCGTAAAGCTGTGCAATAGCGGAGAGGATGAGGCGTTTAGTTGGTGGTTGATCCTTGACGGTAACGGAGAAGTCAAAACGAAACACGTCCGCTTCGGGCTCCCATCGAATTCCGAGGCATTCCGAGCTCATCAGGAGATAGGCCAGCCAGAACTGGAAGTGAATTGGAGCACCACTTACGAAAACGGAATCCACCTTTTTGAAGCAGATCGCCTAACTCCTCACGCAGTTGGATGGCTTCTTCGGTGCTGTCGGCTCCTCCGATGAGGTCATCTACATACACGTTCTTCTTGATTGCCGCGCTAGCTTTCGGGAACGGACATCCTTCATCTTCGACGAGCTGCAAGAGGGTTCGTGTGGCGAGGAACGAGGACGGAGCAAGACCATAAGTGACTGTGCCCAATTCATACGTTTGAATGGGCTCAGACGCGTGAAAACGCCACAGGATTCTTTGTAGTGGACGGTCCTGTGGATGCATCGAAACTTGGCGATACATCTTCTCGATGTCCGCCACCAGAGCTACCGGAAACTTCCGGAAACGAAGAATTAGGCTCAGGAGGTCGTCCTGAACCACGGGACCCACGAGTAGAGAATCATTGAGCGAGTGTCCGGAGCTGGTCTTGGCCGACCCATCAAAGACCACTCGCACTTTCGTGGTAGAGCTTGACTCCTTCAGGACGGGATGGTGCGGGAGGTAACAAGCCTTTGCATCGTCTTCTTCAGCTTCTTGAACCGCAGCCATGTGGCCGAGGGTGATGTATTCGTGAAGGAAGTCGTGGTACTGCTTCTTCACACTTTCGTCTTTTGACAGTCGCTGTTCTAACGACCTCAGTCGGCGGGTGGCGAATGCTTTCGATAATCCAATCATTTTCTCGTGATCGGGGTGCTTTGGCATCCGGACGATGTAGCGACCGGTCGGATCGCGGGATACGGTTTCCTGATAGTAGTTCTCGCACTTCTGTTCCTCTACGGAGTAGTTTGGTGCGCTACTGTGGCGACGGATTCCTCCCACGCCGTGAGCGACGCGTCATCCAGTTTGTCCTCCAGCAATTCGATTAGGATTGAGCTGAATTGGTCCACAGGCTCGCCAAGTTGTTCGAGGACCTTCGTGTGGCGCTGGAATTCATCCACGATTTTGTGCAGGGCTTCTACGTTGTTGTTCGGGATCTTCGGATGCTTCAGAAGGGCTCGGATGTGTTTCTTCCGAAGTATGGCGCGGTTCGAATAGCGGGTCACCAACGCGTCCCAAGCGACGGCGTAGTTGTTCGCTGTGATCGTGATCGACTGAATCAAATTCGCAGCTTCGCCCTTCAAAGCTGCCCGGAGATAATGAAATTTTTGGACTTGAGATATCTCCGTCGACGAATGGATCATAGACACAAACGTATCGTGGAATGTCAACCAATGATTGAAGTCTCCATCGAACTCCGGCAAAGAAATTGTCGGGAGCTTCACGTTAGCGAGGGGGTTCGAAACCACGGGTGCAACTGGAGCCGCAGCGGGTGCAACGGGATCGGCGGGTGCTGGTAGCTTCGATACTAATCCAGCCTTTACACGGAAGTACATCTCCTCGACTGTACCGCATAGCTCTAGATTCTTTTGGACGAACTCTTCAGAGTCGTCCAATTCCTCGTATTCTTCTTGGACGATTTCGAACGCATTCCACACTTTCTCCAGTCGCTCCAGACGATGGGGAACTTCGCTTTGATGCTGATCGGGATCAAACTTGGTCAGGAACAGGTCCAACCGTTTAAGCGCTTCGACGACGTTCTTCCGCTTCACCTCTTTCGACTTCAATCGCTTCTCGTCCGGCATTTCTCCGACGACTTCCACACAGTAGGGCTGAAACGGTCAAAAAGACCCAGGAAGTACCGCAAAACGGGGGATAGAGTGATTGGAAAGGTACTCACCTGGTACCTCCAATCTCTGGAGGCCTTGTATTTTTCAAAAAATCTGGATCAAACAGCCAACTCCAACGAAACAGGTTGGGAACCTCTCACAGTCGTCGGTTTGAGGTTACGTCGATCGGTCGGGGACGGGCAAACCAGTGTATCCTGGTCACGGCACCAAGTGATGGGTAGTAAACTCACCAGCTAAGTAGATGAAGGCGGGGGCGGGTTTCTCTATGCCTCTCTATTTACAGGTGCTTTCGGGCGGCGACTTCGGGGACGATGAGCGAGCAGCGCAACGTGGGACCACACAGCAGGACGATGTACGACCAGCCAATCGTATGCAATGCAGCTACCACGAGGTACGCGTTCAGATGAGGATTTCCAGCTCGCCAACGGATTAACTTCTTGACGAGTAAAAACTCACTAAAAACTGGGATTTTTCGGGAGCGAAACCAAAACTGCCTTGGTGCTTTCACTTTCAATAGTTATATAATAGCAAACGTAAACATTAACTGGTGACCTAGCTGATGGCAATTCAATAGGTAGCTATATACATACGAAAACCCTACAATACAAATGCGAGAACGATGGGAAGATCGTTTTTAGACGAGAGCACCAAAAAGTTCATGTCATTTTGAACTGCCTGAACTAGGAAGGAAAATTTAGGTTTAAGAATTTAAGTATTTTAATACATATCACGAGTGATGCGGCAAGATTCAGATTGTGTAAGTGTATTTGAGTTGATCATATAGATGTATTGATGTGAGTGTAAGTGATTTTTAACACCAACGTTGGGAGTGACATAGCTAAGAAATTTGTCACTCCATGGGCCTTTTGCTTCCGGGATGGGGCACAGGCATTTGGACCATGTGTCCTGGCTAACAAACCTAGGCTTAAGCGCCATTGATCGCTCTCTGAAACGATAAGAAACACGTTATGTGGATGGGAAGAGATAATAGGGAAGGGATGATATCTATTTATCGAGATGCCAGCGACTCACCGACGCTCTCATAAACAGAAAGGGATTTTGGTACGGAAAAAGGTCGGGTATGATTAAGTTATGCGACTGGATTATTTAAAAATTGGAAATATTACAATGTTACAACAAATACATAATGAAAGGTTTATTTACAACAATATTTGGTGCTTTAATAATGACTTACCTTTGCTGGTATACACCAATAAAGATATAAGTTCACAGCTCTTAACAAACAACTCCGTAGCTTGTTGATTTGTGAAATAGTACTACTACGGAGCACCAAATTATTTACCTCAAGTCAATGCACTTCACGCCTTACGAGCGCGAAATGATAGTCTTGTTCAACTATGCAGGCTGAACCTACTCGAGGCTGCTACATCCTGCTCTCACCCATTTGATGAGAAATGAGTAAGAGCAGGATGCAGCAAATCCCGAACAGGTTCACCTACGTCGTTGAACAGGACTCATATCTTACATCCTGTACATACTATCTACTTACTGTTTCGATGGACGATCCCTTTTTTACCTCTTGTGCTGGATTGCGTCTTACCATCCCTTCTCCAATCCATTAATTACAGTGGGTCCGCTTGTGGTTGCGTCCTTTCCCTTAGAAAGTGTCATCGAGTCGTCGAACAGCAATTTTCCATTTCTGCTCGTCAGGAACGGAGCAAAAACTTACACGTGCTTACGAACGCTATTTATTCCGCATCTTGAGTAATTTATGGTTTCCCTCAGGCCAATAACAGGATTTTTGAACTCGGTTTCAAAACACTACCGGATTTTTCTTCGGCGAAAAAAAAACGTCATGAGCTGCGTAAACACGTCCGCCTGCAACCTAGGCTTGTTGGGGGAATATTTGTAAGTAAATAGAAAATCGTGTTAAATACTGTTCCTTTGAATTCAACTAAGAATTTGCATCCTATGACAGATACGTGTTTCGACATCAACTGTAAGGTCGTCTTCAGTGTCTTGTACGACTTGTACGGATGCAAATTCTTAGTGGAATTCAAAGGAACAGTACTTAACACAATTTTCTTTTTACTTAACAATTGTAGTTTTAAAAGGCGCAGCATCATAATGTACGAGGCCAAAATGTCCCAGGAATTTATGGCGCATTTTTCCGTGGCATAACGTCCAAACATGCAGATACGCCACGAAGTCCAAGGAAAGAAGGCACATAGAATATTGTTACGCACCCAAACCTTAGGACGTTATTTCGCAAGAAAAAAAAAACGCGACTTAACGACCTGGACGATGCGATCCGGTCCCAAATTTAAATAGAAATTATGGAATTCAACCAAATTCTTGCAAAACTTTGAAAGAGAAACCTCATTCCTAGAAATAATTCAACAGTAGAGTTCACAAAATTTTGATAGCTACTTGATAGTATTATTACGCTTGAACTTTCGCGACCCACCAATAATCAGCACGCGACCCATAGTTTGAGAAACCCTGCCTCAATTTGTTTTCCTGGATTTTATTCCCGAGGTTTTCTCAAGTAATTGTTCTAATACATATTATCCCACGAGTCATTCTGCTAGGCTAGAAGATTTTTCTTAATACAAATTGCTCGAGGTATTTCACCAAAAGTTCCTCCAAGGACTGCTTCATAAATCAATTTTTATGAATTTCTTCAGAAATTTTTACTATTTAACTTAATTTAGGCTAAACATTTCAATAGGTCGTATCTGCATTTGAGAGGCTCTCTTTGTTCACTTTCTCTTTCAATTATAGCAATGTAACGGTACACCTTTCAACTATTTTTGCAGTACAAATCAAAAGACGATTGTTTTGACCATCGTTCAATGCAAGGAGACAATCATAATACAAATAAACAGCTGAGATATTAACGAACGAGAGGAAAACCAAAGATAGCCTCTCTTCTGATGATAGGACCTTTAGATATCTCTCTCTCTTCTTGGCGTAACGTCCTCAATGGGACAAAGCCTGCTTCTCAGCTTAGTGTTCTATGAGCACATCCACAGTTATTAACTGAGAGCTTCCTCTGCCAATGACCATTTTGCATATGTATATCGTGTGGCAGGCACGAAGATACTCTATGCCCAAGGAAGTCAAGGAAATTTCCTTTACGAAAAGATCCTGGACCGACCGGGAATCGAACCCGTCACCCTCAGCATGGTCATGCTGAATACCCGTGCGTTTACCGCCTCGGCTATATAGGCCTTTAGATATATAGACCTTTAGATATATTTGGCCTGAATTCCTTCAGGAGTTTTTTTTCGGAGCTTTATTCCTTGGCACTTCACAAGGATATTTTCCAGAAATAATTCTGGGATACCTGGAGAGGGTACTCAATTCTTCCTGAAATTCTTTCAAAGATTCTTTAAAAATTCCTTTCCTTCATTCCACCAAAATTTCTTCTTCATTTTCTTAAAAAAGGATCCCTTCTAGAAAATTTGCAAGAATTTCTTCTAGAAATCTCCACAGGTGTGTTTTAGAGTCCTTCCAGGATTATTTTCAGAAAATCTTTAACCGTAGTCGTGCATTGGGGTCATTATGACCTTTAAACGTGCACAAGGTCAGCGAGGTGAACGCAAGCTAATGCACGAAGAAAGTTAAGGGATTCCTGAAGAAATTCGAATTCGAAAAATCTATAGAGAAATTACCAATGGAATTACTGTAGATATCCCTAGCGAATATTTCTTATGAAATTTCTGAATTCATTGATAAAAATCCAAAACGTATCTTTGAAGGAAATTCTCAAGGAATTTATGGAAGAATAAAATGAATACTACTGGAACACTGAATGAATCTCTGAATAAATTTCTGTAGGCATCTCAGGAGAAGTTTTAGAAGGAATGCATGGAAAAGTTTCTAAATAAATTCTTGGTGAAATTTCTGAAGAAATTCATAAAGCATATCTGAAGAAAGCAATGGAGAAATTTCTGAAAAACTCCCTGAAAATCTTTTTGGAGGAGTTCTTAAGAGATTTTAATAATGAATACCTGGAGTAATTTCTGAAGATATCCATAAGGCAATTTTGGGAGGAATCCAAAGAAGATTTTCTAAAATAGGTAATCTCTGAAGAAATTTCCGAAGTAATCCCTGGAAGAATTTCTAAAGGAAACCACAGCGATTTCTCTATGAATCCATATGATATTATCTTAAAGAATCCCTGACAGAATTGTTGATGGAATCTCCGAAAAATAGTTAGAATTCAGGACTTTTGATTTTCTAGAAGAAATCACTGGAAGATTTTTCTGAAAGAATCTTTGAAAAAAAATCTCAAAAATGCATGATTCAATTTCTGAGGAATCTCATGGCCCTCTGAAGGAACTTCTGTTGCAATGTATGGATGATTTTATAGAAGAAACCCTTGAGATTTTCTGAGAGTAATCCCTGAAGTAGGGTCTGAGACCACTTGGGCAGGTGGATCTATTCTGGTCACTTGCAGATGTAACTCTGTCAATTTTCAACCAATTGACTGCATTTTTGAGACACGGTGATATGCTGCATATATGGAGAAGCCACGTTCAAAAGTTCAAGGCAATTGCTTCGAAATTTTAACAGAAAGGGCCCAAAATAGGTCCCCTTGCTCAAATGATCCCAGATCCTATTTTCAAAGGATGCATAAAAGAAGTTCATATTTTTTTCTATCCTGCCTTTCTGGTTGAGGAGTTCATGAAAGATGCTATGGAATTTCTAAAAAATCACTGAAAGAATTCTAAAAGAAATGTCAAAAGGCATCGCAAGCAGAATTTCTGAAAAAATACAGGAAATACTTTCTAAAGGATTCACTTAAGAGTTTTGAAAACAAATCCATGGGAATTCACCGATGAAATCAATGGAGAAATGTTTAAAGAAATCTGTGGATGATTTTCTAAATAAATCCATCGAAGAGTTTCTGATGGAATTTCTAGAAAATTTCTGATCAAATTCATGGAGGAATTTCTTAAATGATCCTGTAAGATTTTCTAAAATGAACTTTTGAGACTTTTTTTTCTTTTGCTGGTGTCTTTCGACTCGGCTATGACCTATGTAGATCCATCTCGCCATTTTGAGACTTTTTTGTAAAAAATTCTAATTGACTTCTTTAGCGGTGTGAGATAGTTCCATATTCTAAATCTGCATGCCAAACTGAGCCGAAATCCAAATTTTCATGAATTTTGGTGCCCGGGAACCTATTTAAAAATCGATTTAAAGTTTGTATGGAAGCGATTTGTCGAATCACCCCTCATCACATTTTGTACTGGGCGGAGCTGTCAAACAGTTGCCCAGCTGTCAAAAGGTGATTTCAAAAAATCTCTTTGTAATTGAATTTAGGTATCAAAATAAAGTTCTAAAAATCTGAAAAAAATCATGCTGGCTTAGAAAAAGGTGCTCTTTCGAATAAAATAAAAAAATCAATACATTGTTCTAAATTTAAAACCCCAATTGAATAATAAAAATGTTTTTAAAGAATACGTAAAATTCCTGAGAAATCCTTGAAGAATTTTTCGAAGGAATCCCTGGGGAATATCTGAAGAAAAATCCAGATACTGAAGACATCGCAGGTTGAATTTGTGGAGTGTGAACAAAGATTAGTGTCATTCCCCTTGGGTGTCCTCCCGCTAGCAAGCGTCGATGACAGCAAGCATCATGGCGAGGTGGACAGTGTGAAGCTGCCTCATTGAGGAGTGCAGCTTTGGTGGAGCAAGTCGCCTGCATCGCAAGGCCCGTATCATGCCAAGTGATTCTACTGTAGTTTGCTAGGATGGATGGAACGGATTGTTTCGGTGACTTACACAATATTCATAGAATTTATGAAAGAATTCATTGCAAATTTCTATTTGGAGGAATTTATATAAGTTTATTTTGTGCGTTTTAGGCTACAAAAATTCGTTATATCCACATTGGCAGTTTTGTAATATGCAGGAGGAGCTATTTCCTTTATCATAATAGTAGTTTACGTAACATGGTGCATAATGAAGATTTTTACAGCACGAGTCGTACATTTATTAATTAATTACGACGAGTGCTGTAAAAATCGAGTTCTGCACCGAGTTGCGTACAACGCGTTTTGCAATTTAATAAATTATTACTTGACGATAGTAATTTACAAAACTTTTTCATCAAACTGCACACTGATGTTCATAGCCATGTTTAAGAAAGTCTGACCATAACAGGTTATACTGTGCAGATGTCAAAATTTAGAAACCTGCGTCCAGAATGCATCAAGAAGTTGATCAAAACTGAAAACAGTGCTTTAATGGTTACATTACACAACGCAAATCAGTGCTGTAATAAACCATAACAGCGCTGCTTATTCGGTGCGGAAAAGTAAGCCTTTTCCTGGCAGATTTGCGTGAGTTAAAGCGGCCTATAACGATGAGAAATGGCGAAAAGGTTTTTTTTGTGGAGATACAAAAATAGTAAAACTAAGGTATACCGGGGCAAGTTGAAACGGAAAGTTTTGAAAATAATGTCAATACAATTTGAAAAACTATCCATTCAATGAAGATTATTTAAATAAAAAACTGTGTGTTATGACACTCGAATTGATTATCTTGGCAAGGTAACATCATGTTAACCCGCTGTTTCATCTTACCCCATCCGCTTCAACTTGCCCCGGTGTACATAAATGATTACTCAATATTGTGAAGGCGCAGAATAGTTCGAAAAGTTATTGTGTTATAATTAGGGAGGCAGAATATTTTTCTTCATCATGGACAAACAAAACATTTCGAAAATAGGTGACCAACCGTTTGGCCGAATGTCGTTTTACCGAATGCCATTTAGCCGAACGCAATTTGGCCGGAGTCATCTGGCCGAAAAGGTGTCGTTTGGCTGAATGCCGCACTGAACCACGGACAAACTCTCGATAACATAATAGCTGGCATCAGAAATATTTCCTTCTTTTGACCATTGGTTATTCTTTCAACGGTTTTAGTGCAAAGTCTTCGGTATACACTTAAACCTCTTTTATGCATGTTATTTTTATGCACTTTTAATTTATGCACCTTTTTTATGCCCTGCATAAAAAGAGGGATAGCTACACAGAGCCAATATTGTGCATAAGAATATTTAATAACGACGGGAACTATTGCAACGGCGTTTGGAGCCTCTTAGGTACGTTACATGGGGTCCGAGGGGGTTTTGAAGGCATTTCAAAACGATTCAAAGCATTTTCGGCGGAATGCAGAGGCGTCACTTAAGCGTTACGATGAGTTTTCGTGGGGCTTGGAGCCTCACAGATGCGTTACATGGGGTCCGAGGGGGTTTAAGGGCATTTTGAAGGCATTTCAGGGGCCGTTCATAAACCACGTAGACTTTTTGGGGGGAGGGGGGCTGGCTAAAGTCTATGCTCCATACAAATTTTAATATTTTTGTATGGACAAAAGTCTACTTTGGTTCTAAGATTGCCAAATTTTGGTCTACGTTGTTTATGAACAGCCCCTCAGAACGTTTCAGAGCATTTTCAGCGGGATTAAGAGGCGTGACGAAAGCGTTACGGAGGAGTTTTTGGGGGGTTTGGGGCCTCTCAGGTGCGTTACATGGGGTCCGAGGGGGTTTAACGGAGATTTTGAAGGCATTTCAGGACGTTTCACAGCATTTTCTGCGGGATTAAGAGGCGTTACGAAAGCATTACGGAAGAATTTTCGGGGGATTTGGAGCCCCTCAGATGCGTTACATGGGGGGTTCTAGGGGGGACTTTGTAGGCATTTCAGGACATTCCAGAGCCTCTTCGGTGGGATTCATAGGCGTTACGGAAGCGTTACGGAGGAGTTTTCAGGGGTTTCGGAGCTTCTCAGGTGGGTTACATGGGGTCCGGAGTGGATTAAGGGGGATTATGGAGGCATTTCAAGACGTTTCAGAGAATTTTCGAGGCGTTACGGAAGCCAGACTACCAGTAATCGTATAAGATGTTGCTTAAGATGATAAACTGGAGACCATATGCGTGCATGCTTCCATTTAGGCGCATGTAAAATGTACGCATATCACCTCCACTTTAACATCTTTTGCAACATCTTATACGATGACTGGTTGACTGGGGAGTTGTCAGGGGTTTCGTAGCCTCTCAGGTGCATTACATGGGGTCCTCGGGGTGTTTAAGGGGGATTTACAGGGCATTTTAAGAAGTTTCAGAGCAGACTCTGAAATACCTTAAAAAGTCCCTCAAACCCCTTGCAAGGCTCCTGAGATCCCTTGAATTGCCCCTAAATCCCCTTGAAACGCCCCTGAAACCCACTTAATACTATTGAAATACCCTAGAATTCCCCGTAATCCCATGAAAACACCAAAACAATTTGACAGAACACAGGAGCCTTTTAATCCTCAAATCCCCCGAAACAACCCCTTAAAACGTCCCTGAAGCCCCTTGGAACCTCCTTTTTGGGCTCTCTGGGAACTTTCTGAAGCCCCTTAGCCTCTCCTCAACTGCCCAGGATCAAGACCTGTTCTCGAGAATTAGATTCTCTAATTAAAACCCAAACTTAATTTATGCATAAATTTCCCTCTCTTTATGTCTTTTTTTAATTTATGCACATTTTTAATTTATGCAGTCCCAGCCATGTGCATAAAAAGAGGTTCCAGTGTACCCATTCGTGTGGTCAATTTATGATTTTTCAATCAATTCAACGTACATATGTACAGTTGGATATATTATAAGTCAAATTGCGAAATAATCCTCAACTCAGGCAAGATTTAAACTCACGGCCCTTAGATTTGATTGAAAAACCATCAATTGACAACACGGATTGGTATACCGAAGACTTTGCACGCGAAACTGGAAGCATTTTCCCATTTTTTCGGTTTTTGATTTTTTATTAAATAACGAAGCAATATTTTCAAAATCGGTTTTCGTGCACATGTAGAGTATGGATCAAGGTATCTTCTGATTTTTTTTGAGGTGGAAAATGTTTTCCATTTTTGCAGAAACCATTTTTATGTGAAATTTTGTTCAAAAATGGTTTTTGCAAAAACGAAAAACATTTTCCACTACAAAAAAAAATCAGAAGATACCTTGATCCATACTCTACATGTGTACGAAAACCGATTTTGAAAATATTGCTTTGTTATTTAATAAAAAATCAAAAACCTAAAAGTGAGGAAATGCTTCCAGTTTCGCCTTAAGAAGGATAGCAGATTATCTCGGAGAAACACAAGGTCAACAGCACCATTGCTCCGGTTAGCGCAGTAAGGGCAGAATACTGTGGAGGGCACCCTGGTACTCCACAGGTTTCGTTTGTAGTTAAGTTTTTTGAGACCCCCCTAACCATTCATTCCTTGGCACGGTAAGCATAAAGCCGTGTAACACCATGAATTAGGGGTCACCTGTTAAGTGGACTCTTACCACTGGATCAGGCGATCCGTAGTGTAATTCTTAGCCAATTGAGACAACCGCTACCGACACTACACAGCTATCTAGGCTGATCGAGAAAAGAAGTTAACATTGATGATCAACTTCCAAACGAGCCCGAACAGCCAGTTTTGCTTTTTTCATTATAAATAAAGTGTCGCGTCTCGAGCATGCTAAATCTTAGAATAACGTTAACAGTATGTTTCAACCTTTCCTTATGGATGCTTTCAAGCAAGCTCTTGTATTCAGCATCTCTTCGCAGATATTTGGCAGTATTGCTACGATGATTACATCATCTGAAGTAGCTCAAACATTATTTTGAGATGCTTCAGTTTGATGGATTACTTAGGTAGTATAGTTCATGGATAACTTAACATAGAATTGCACCTAACCCAACTCTGCATGAGCAGAATTTGTCATTAGTTGACTGATTGGCATGTATCAGATGAGGAGTCTCCATTTGACCTTCTTTGCACTTTTGAGTGTTCATTCGGGTTACGTATAAAAGGCTGAAACACAAAAGGTTGAAAGAACAAAAGGCTGAATTACAAAAGGCTGAAACTCGAAAGGCTGAAACTATCAAAAGGCTGAAATCACATAAGGCTGAAATGATGATTCGACGCCGTCAATTCTAAAACAGTCGTTCTCAAGATCATATCTTGTCCATGGTAAGCTTTATTAATTAGCCACATGATTATGGCAATATTTCTCAAAAGAATAGCCTACTTTCAAAAGAACAGAAAATCTCTGATGATATTGTTGGCCACTGTGGGCAATAGCCCACAATCACTACATCATCATAACACGGAAGAAAAGCTTTTGTTTAAAGAAGGAGAAATTACTGATTGAAATAATACCAATCATATTACCGCCAAAGCGGTAAGAAGGCGAGAATATAGAAAGACCATGCTGTGGGTGACCGGTTCCATACCCGGTCAGTCCTGAAACTGTTCGTGATGAAAATTTTCTTTACTTTGCTGGGCATACTGTGTCTATTTGCCCGCCACATAGAATGAAAAATGGTTAATTGGCAAAGGAAGCTCTAAGTTAATAACTGTTAATAACTATGACTACACTAATCTGAAAAGCGGGCATTGCTCCAGTTGAGGCGTTAACTTATACCTCATTCCATGCGCTTATGCATTTTCAGCCTTTTTGGTTTTCAGCCTTTTGAGATTTCAGCCTTATGTAACGATTTTATAGTTTCAGCCTTTCGTGTTCAGCCTTTTGTGCATTCAGCCTTTCGTAATTCAGCCTTATGTTATTATCCCGTTCATTCGCATACTTTGCGCATTCGGGCGTCCCTGCTCAAAAATGGAGGACCCTGTACTAATTGGTTGCGACCACATTTTACGGATAACTCACTTCCATTGCTACTGCAAGAGAGTTTCATTGTGGTTTTGTTATCACAACGCCCTCTATTGTGGTATACCATAACTATTGCTTTAAAAGAAGCTTGTCCTCTGCGGTCTGTGCGGATCACAAGAGGTATTCCTGAATGGAACTATGATCTGTTAGTTCAAAATATCTTCGAATAAGTCATACTGTTGTGTAGTTACTAATCTCTAGCTGCCGCCGAGAATTATAGCTATATAATCGACTTGGTGGGCCCATAAAAGCTCTGCTTACTTGAAATCTCCAGGAGCAAATGGGGGTTTGATCTCTTGTAGTTTTCTATTGGGTATTTTCATGGCGTGAAATTACTTGATAGTTTTTTTTTATCCCGAAAGTTTGCGTGCGTTGTATAAAGGAGAAATGGTTATCTCGTTCTTTCTGAAATGCTTGAAATGCATTGTCGATTATCACATCTGTGATGTTCGTCTGGCTGACATGTCTGTTCATGTGAACTCAAATGCCTCCCAATTTGGGATGCCCACAGTGACTCTTTTACACAAAGTTGTATACGTTTTCAAGAAAGTACTAGCTCAAACGTAGTTTTTGCTCGAGTGATTTCTTGTCATATTGAAAGTTGCATGACGTCACAACCCCCTCCCCCCAACCGTGGTCATTAGTCCATACAAAAAATTTTATTTGTCCATACAAAATAGTCATTGGCCGAAACCCCCCCCCCCCCCCCCTTCATGACCACGTGGTTTATGGACAGCCCCTACATAAACAAAAAAAAAAATGATACCCATTCGTGTGGTCAATTTATGATTTTTCAATCAATTCAACGTACATATGTACCGTTGGATATATTGTTAGTGAAATTGCGAAATAATCCTCAACTCAGGCAAGATTTGAACTCACGGCCCTTAGATTTGATTCAAAAATCATCAATTGACATCACGGACTGGTATATCGAAAACTTTGCACTTAAGGCGAAACTGGAAGCATTTTCTCATTTTTTCGGTTTTTGATTTTTTATTAAATAACGAAGCAATATTTTCAAAATCGGTTTTCGTGCACATGTAGAGTATGGATCAAGGTATCTTCTGATTTTTTTTGAGGTGGAAAATGTTTTCCATTTTTGCAGAAACTTTTTTTTTTAATTTTTATTTTTGTGTATTTTAACTTAAATTTTTGCAGAAACCATTTTTATGTGAAATTTTGTTCAAAAATGGTTTTTGCAAAAACGAAAAACATTTTCCACTACAAAAAAAAAATCAGAAGATACCTTGATCCATACTCTACATGTGCACGAAAACCGATTTTGAAAATATTGCTTCGTTATTTAATAAAAAAAAAATAAAAACCAAAAAGTGAGGAAATGCTTCCAGTTTCGCTTTAAGTCATATTCGAGCTTCTACCTCTTCTATAGTAATCTATCGTATGTAAAGGAATGTGAACGATACTTTGGTCACCTGATAATTTACAATTGTTCTTCATCAACATAGTCGGCGATAAGGAGACGCCTTTAAGTTAGACAAACAGTTTCGACAGTACATGAATCGCCTCGCATTTCATACATGAACATATTGAGATGGATATATTTGCGGTGCAGTTGTGGGAAAGATGAAGCATGATCGATGAGATTTGAATAGCCTTGTGACAACCAAAATGCCGTGTCATTATTTGACTCGGTAGCTTAGTTGGAAAAGCACTTGTCTAGCGTATAAGAGCTATGAGTTAAAATCTCATCTGAGCTGTGGATGTTTTCGCAATTTCACCAATAATGTATCCATCTGTACATACGAACATTGTTTAATGGTAGATGAAGTTCACAATTGAATGAAACTTAGAATTTCTGGGTGTAACTATGAAAAACGATGTCTGTTATGCCTCTAATCTCCCTTCTTATTGGATTAAACAATTAGGCCTGGACTGACCTCAACTCCATAACTCCATAATTAAATAACCAACTCTCGCATTTTACGAACAAAATTCTTCCGCTCAAATACCCACTTTGAACTGGATTTGCGTATTCTGCAGCTTTTAAAAGGTAATTTCGACAGTACAAACTTCGAAATAAGCAGTTTGGTTCATTGAAGTTGAACGATATACTTACATGAATTTAATAAATTACTTTCGTAAATTTCCTTTTTCAAAACTTTTTTTATCATGAAGCAAATAAAATGTCTCATCCGAAGGAGCCACTCGGAGAGTTCCATAAATAAGCAACCTGTCAGCAGAACGTGCGAAACATTGAATGATTAATTTCCAATCTTCATTGTGACAACACTTTTCCAAACTCCACAAGCAGAACTTTTTCGGTCGCAACATTTTGTATCTAATGTCATGCATCCCGTACCTTTTTCACCTTACGCTCGACAAGACTTTTTAATTCACAATCCCTCTCGGTGGCGGTCGGTGGCACCAACTGCGGATCCGACAAAAATCTGCCATCCGCACAGTGCTACAAAAAGCACCACGGAAATCAGCGGAAATCTCTTTCGCACACACAATACCTACAATCAAACAACAATCGGATACCTTCAGAGGCCGGTGGGGAAATCAGGGGGGAAATTTCGGGACCGATAGGCACCCCAAAAAAAACCGGGATTTGTAAAAGGGCGAGAACCGCTCAGTCCGACACAGAAAAAAAAGAAAATGTTGGTACAGTAAAAGTGTAAAAATGGGGAAAATATGAAAAACTTTTCCCATCACCGTCATTATCGTTTTGCGCGCCTTCTTCGGGCTGCCTGCACGTCACAGTCACACGCGTCCGTTGTTAGCGCAGCACGGGTCTTCAACGGGGGGAAAAAATCACAATGTTTTTCCTACACAACTCCGCACTCGTCCTTCTCGGGCATTTCCGGCAGCCAGCCAGCAGTCAAATCAGAGCAAAAGGTGAACAATGAAGAACCGGAAAAACAGCAACTCGGAACTTTTGTGTTTTTCCTGCTACTGCTTCATTTGAATTTTAAAGCTGCAGCAATACACCTGAGAACGAGAACTCGGACGCACGTCAGATCACAACCAGAAGCAAGCGGCGCGGGGAACACGCGAAAACCATCTCTCGCTACCTCGGACTCGGATGCAGTTAGCAGTCAGTAGTGGCAAGAAGGTGTCTACAATGACGATGACTACGACGGTTATGGTTTCATGCTTCACACTTTGCCAGCGAACAAACGCGCAATAAGCGACGACCCGACCTTGACCAGGTGAATCGGTCTCGTGGGTAACAGAGAATCCGAAAAAAAAGCTTCTTGCAGCAAAAGCTGGAATGTATGCATTAGAGATGAACAGTAACAGTCGAAACAAAAACATTTCCTTGGAAATGCCTTTTTTACATTCAAGTGCAACGTGAAGCACTGCAAGGTTGCAGGTATAACCATTTAGATGGAAAGTACGTCAGCTAGATTGTGTAACCATGACCATATTCGAATGAAATACAGGGAAATATTGGACACTGCGCAGTAAATGATATCGTAATGATTTAGCTCAAGGGAATTTGAGCAAAAGCCTTTTGTGAATCACTCTCCTGATATGATATTGTAATATTATTATTATTATTTCTTTATTATAGAGATTTTCAGCCCTAGGCTGGTTCATCTCTTAATAATACGCCAATCTTGGGTTTTCGGTTAGCCAAGTGTGCAAAACCACCAACAGTCAAGTTGGAGACAGCGAGTTCGACTTCCACTTGTATTTGCTATAATTTAAAAATTGATACTGATCTATGTACTAAAATTTTTGTTCATTCGACTTTTTGACCATTCGACCTTTTATCCTTCGACCTTTTATCTTTCGTTCATTTATCCTACGACCTGCTGTCCTAAATCCCGCAAGATATCGTAAGAAACGGCCCAAAACCAACAGGAATTCCCTGAGATCACCTAAAACCTCATGTTCTCCTGGAATCGCCTGTGAAAATCTTATGGATACCCTGAGATACCCTGAAACTTTCGGAGCACTTTAAAACACCCTTAAACACCTTGAAACTCTTTGCAACCCCGTGAAACCCTAAGAGACCACCCAAAATTTTTAAACCCCATGAATCGCTTGAAAATCAGAATCCAGAAACGCCTTTGAAAATCCTCTGTAGCCCCAGAGATCCTTTGATGTGCCCTTGAAAAACTTCCAAGACTCCCTTGAAACACCATTCAAATTCGCTGAATTGCCTTGGGAAACTCATAAAACCCACCTAAATGCTCAAAAACGAACTCGAACTTATACATTTTGAAGAGATTTGAAAAAGACATGAAAAAGTACAAATTTCTTTTCAGTATCAGTTTGCCAACTGCAAAGTACCTTAGCTAAAATTTATGGTATGGAGATAAAGTTGTAATATTCGCTTTGTATTACACAGTCAAAATTGTGTGTTTCCTAAACATATTCGTCTTACCCCAACCCGCTCTGCAGATAATAGAAAGCTCCAATTGTGAACCTTCGACAAGCTGGGGGTGATCAATCGGATTCCCTCTAGGCTCCTCTTTGAATACGCTTATGAGTACACTGAAACCTCCATTTAGATAGGATCCATTTAGGTATTGTCTGTTTAGGTCCCTCCATTTAGATAACGTTAACTAAATGGAATTTGATTATGTTCAGAGCAGTTGGAGTACTCAAGATTACATAAAAAGTTGGTTTACGGATAAAAAAGCAGAATTAAGAGTTAAGGAATGTTTATGGAGTGTTTAAGGGTTAAAAGTATCCGAGTACTCCCTGGAGTTTAGGCCATCTGATCTACAAGCGTATTCAGTGAACTATAAAGGTTTGAGGTTCTCCAAGAACTCCCTTGAATATAGGTCATCGAATCTACGAGGGGAGGGCTACTGGTTGTATCTAAGAGCATTATAAATGTGGTTTATACTACCACAGCTCCAGGCATCTTTGTTCTATCAAGCATATCCGAGAATTCCCTTGAGTTAAGGCCATCTGATACATAAGCGTAATCAGTGATCTATTGAAGTATTATGAATAAAATTTAGGCTTATATAGCCTAACTATATGCTGTCAAGTGGTGAGTTCGCTGTCAGTTTGAGGATCTCCAAGAACTTCCTTGAGTTGTCTCTACGAAATTTACGACTAAGGTTCATACTCACACAACCTCAGGTAACTATGATCTATCAAGTTTTGAGTTCGAAGAATCTTTAAGGGTCTCCAAGAACTCTCTTGAGTATAGATCACCGAACCTACGAGGGCTACTAGTTGTATCCAAAACATTATGAACGAGGTTTGTACTCACACAGCCTCAGGCATCTATATTCTCTCAAGTGGTGAGTTCTAAGATTGTATAGGAGTATCCGAGAACACCCTGGAATTAAGGTCATCTGATATACAAGTGTAATCAGTGATCTATTAGAACATTATGAATGAGATCTGAATGAGATCCTCTGAAACCCCCTTAAGCCCACCTTAAACCTCCTGAAACGCATTAAAACGCTCTGCAACGCCTTGAAACGTTTTGAAACGCCTCTTAAACCACTATAAAACCACTGTGAATATCACTTAAACCCCTGTGAAACCTTTGAAATACCCTGAAACGCATTGAAACGTCTTGAAACACTTTGCATTGAAACACCCATGAAACATCCGTGAAATTCACCTGTGAGGCTCTGAAGCCCCCTTAAACCTCCTGAAACGCCCTGAATCGCATTAAAACGTCCTGAAACGCCTTGAAACTGTGAACCTCTGAAGGCACCCTTGAATTTCCTGAAACATCCTGAAAGGCCACGAAACGCCATTAAACGCATTGAAACACCGTTAAACGCTTTAAAACGCCTCTGGAACCCCATGAAACCTCCGTGAAAATAACACAGCGTAACAAAAAATAGCTTTTAGTCTGTCTCAAGAGCAAACTTATGTGTCTCTGACAGATTTTGGGCCGCTGAATCCGAATCCGGGCTCAGATTCGCTCCAACACGTCACAATTTTGAGCTATACCTCAATTTATAGGGCAAAATATGCGATTTTGGGCTTTTTTGACTGCAAGCCATTAAGCATGGAAATATTTTTTTAATCATCAAAAGATTAATTGTTCAATTAACATCTAATTAACGACTCATGCAAAATATTTCGTTTTACCAAATCGAATTTGATAGTTTTAAGCGATTTATGTTAGGTACGATATTTCCCATACAAGTCACCCTCCAAAAGTTGCATGCAAGTTTTCATATATCTCTTTATCTTTTATCTTTATCTCTTTATCTGCCCATCAAGGAAATGCAAGTTTTCATACTAACATAAAATGCTTAAATCTATCAAATTTGATTAGGTAGGGTATTGGTTCCCTTATTAAGCATGTGGCTCCCATTTTCATCCTACGAAAAACAAAGGAATGAAGCACTGTTTGTTTTGTTTCTTATTTTTGTATTTTTTGTTGGAAGTGAGCACGCATGAAAACAAAAAGAATGGAATCAATCGGTGTCGTAGTCGCTTGTTTTCGAATAGGATGAAATTGGGAGCATGAGATTACTGATGGAACACAAACCCTAAAACGAAATATTTCGCATGAGTCGTTAATTTAGATGTTAATTGACCAGTTTACCTTTTGATTGCTTAAAAAAAATATTTCCATGCTTAATGGCTTGCAGTCAAAAAAGCCCAAAATCGCATATTTTGCCCTATAAATTGAGGTATAGTTCAAAATTGTGACGTGTTGGAGCAAATCTGAGCTCGGATTCGGATTCAGCGGCCCAAAATCCTTCGGAAACACATAAGTTTGTTCTTGTGACAAAAAAATGTTGCGCTGTGTAACCCAAGAGTTTCTGAAGGACCATATAACCTGTCTGATACCTCCTGAAACGCCTTGAAACGCCTCTGAAACACAAATGCAATCCATGTGAAACGCACCTCAAAGCCTCTAAAGCCCCCTAAAATACCTATGTAACGCCTTGAAACGCCTAGAAACGCCCTCTGATATCAACCCCCCCCCCCCCCCCCCAAATCCCTTCAAATCCTTCTGACCCTTCCCCCTTTACATCTGAAAGCCTTGACCCCCTCTCCTTTGCATCTGCAAGCCACTTGGCCTTCTCAAACTTCTTTGCAACCTTGAAATCCATTTAGGTTATGAACTGAATCCGTTTAGGTAATGAATCCATTCAGGTAAAAATTTCTATTTAGGCAGTCCCGACTCGTTACCTAAATGAAGGTACGGGTATACATTATTTGCGTAGAAAATTTGTTTTCGAAACAGAAGTGTTGTTGTGAACACCAGAACACTGGGTTCGTCTTACGAGATTTCGTTTAGCGGTATTTTCACTTCACCCAAAAGTTGAATCGATCTCAGTTATTAGGAACACCGTTTTATGATTAACAAACTGGTCGTGCTAATAAAACTATAAAAACTGACAGCATACAGCATCATTTTGATGAAGATTCCCAAGTCATCAAAGAACTGCGGAAATTTAACAAAACGGAAAACAGCTCTGAATGACAAACGCATGTCTTTACGTCAAACGGAAATTAACATTTAATAGCTCAAAGTGCTTTCATCGCTAAGGTACAAGAAAGTCAAGAAGACTTCCTACCCACAAACCAAATGCCTCGACCCATCAAAGTGGTGTACGGTCTCCCCCCACACACAGAAGGTTTACACTCGTAAGGCAATAGTAATAATTAGAACGTCGTGTTGCTTGCTCACTTCGCTGTTCCCTTTTGTGGACTTGGCGCGATGGTGTCTCTTTCACGATCTGCCATCAGGAAACAGACACTCTCGGCCGGATCGCTCGTTTTTATCTGAGCGCTATAGCGCATTAGAGGTTTAATGTTTTCAGACAAGTTTAATTCTAATATTTAAGTTGCGCCACGATAAGAACTTTTTCCTCCGTTCGTTGCTCTGCTTTGCGTTCCCGTTCGTC
This sequence comes from Aedes albopictus, assembly GCF_035046485.1. NCBI lineage: Eukaryota > Metazoa > Arthropoda > Insecta > Diptera > Culicidae > Aedes > Aedes albopictus. The sequence continues at coordinate 267,154,880 of NC_085138.1, forward strand.
GACGTCGCCCAGTCCACTTCACCACCTCGCCACACACGATTCAAAACACAACGGTCGATCCTACTTTTCATCGGTGCGCCGTACAATTTGGCTGCAAGACTGCATCACACAGCCCGGGTCAGACACGAAAAGAGTTAAGTTGCAAAGTGGCTCCAGACCAGACCAGAAGAGATGTAACATAAAAATTCATGAGGAAGCTCCGGGGAGAGTAGCACAAGCGCAACAACAACGGGGAAACCCGCGTCGCTCGTTCGCTCGCTGTCGTAATCAACCAGCGGCGATAGCTCATCATTGTCGGTCGGTGTCGTCGTCATCACTGCCACGGATCCGCTCTGGATGATTTCAAACCAGTTATTCGTCAGACGTCTATCAAGTGCAGTGCGTATAGCAGGTCGCGTGTGAGGAGCAGTGGTTCTCGATGATTTCTTGTTGAATTATTTGTACCGTCATCATCATCCATGCAACCAGTAGTCTTTTTGGGCTTATGGGGCTATTATTCGACAAATAAAAGCCAGGACTACTCTCTCCTCGACTCACTAAACACATTCCTATGATGTTGGATTACAAGTTTCGACTGGATGATGGTTGACTTTGGAATTTTCGGCTCTCAGTCTAATAAATTGCGTTGATTAATCTTCTATCATCGCCGACGTTTCGGTCCGGCTATTGGACCATCTTCAGGGCTCGATACACAAATCAACAGGTCACACAAATTTTGCAAATATTTAAACAGTCGGGTTGTAAAGGGTCACGCCGTCTGGTACACTCTTGGGCCATTCGTTCCGGTTTGGTTTGGGGGATTCCCTAGCTGGTGTACGGATACTACCTGCTATCAGCCGGTCGGTACAGAATATTTCCCCTACAGTAGGGGAAATATTCTGTACCGACCGGCTGATAGCAGGTAGTATCCGTACACCAGCTAGGGAATCCCCCAAACCGGAACGAATGGCCCAAGAGTGTACCAGACGGCGTGACCCTTTACAACCCGACTGTTTAAATATTTGCAAAATTTGTGTGACCTGTTGATTTGTGTATCGAGCCCTGAAGATGGTCCAATAGCCGGACCGAAACGTCGGCGATGATAGAAGATTAATCAACGCAATTTATTAGACTGAGAGCCGAAAATTCCAAAGTCACATTCCTATGGTCACCAAACCCTACGTCTCTTCGGAACCACCAAGAAGGCATTGCTTCAGAGAGGGGCTAGTGCACATCGCACCCTAAAAAGCTAGCCTGCAGCAACGAACATCGATGACTGGCTTTGGAGAGTCCATCACGATAGCATGCTGGCGCTTACCCAGTTTCCCGAGTGATCCTCGCCACTTTCTTTGTCCTCGGAAGGTGAGCAGGATCAAACCCACACCCGCGCCCAACTGTTTGGGCAGACATCAAGAACTGATGCCTCCGTGCAACCAGATCTGACCTGCTGAAGGCAAGAGTATCACTACCCTTCAGGCCCTATCAGCTGCACAAGAAGTTTGCTGGCAGTGTGGTCTCTTTCCAACCGCGGGCGTGGATCCAATCCAGTAGAGTAGAGTAGACCAACTCCAGCAGCAGCAACGCTACTAGGACGTTCTCTCCGCGACCACCACTTAAATAATCGCTGTAAAGGTCGATTTTGACCGCAGGGCACCAGTATGACCTACGAAGTCGACTCCGAACCACTGTCCACCTCTTGTACTGCATCCGAATAAGCCATTCTCCAAGTTCACGCCCTACCTCCTCTGTAACTCCATGACGATGTAAGTGATAGGCTTTGAAACGGCATTCCAGCCAAACTCATCCCTAAACATTCTCTGGACAAGATTTTTCGGAGTTGTGTCCTCTCCGCATGTGGCAAGCATGCGGTCACGGCCAGTGCCAGGTTCGGAACTCCGCTCGAACCTTGGCCCTTACCTACGCCGGTGGCCTCCCATTTCTAGAGTAGAAGGTATGGTCGCATCGCACGCACGTGAGAGCACCGCTACAAGCTCATCGCCGTCTAAACCAAGTGGGTTTCGCTCAAAGCGGAGTGCCTCCCTAAATACTCCTTCGTCGAAGTATGATGTCTTCCACCTACGAAGGATTGGCCTTGGCCTAGCCGCCTCTTCCTCTACCCGCTGCCTGCTGTGGTCGATACTGTAGCGAATCGCCAGGTGATCGCTGTGAGTGTAGCTGTCGTCTACTATCTAGTGCGAACTACTTGTTAGGCCAGGATTACAAAAGGTCACGCGAATATTTGACTCCGCACCATTTCGACTTTAGGTACTCTTGGTACCGACATTAGCCAAGTCGACATCTAAGATGGCCAGTGTCTCTAGCAGGATCTGACCCCGCTGGTTCGCGAAGCGGCTTCCCCATTCAACGGCCCAGGCATTAAAGTCACCCGCTATTATCACCGGCCTTCGCCGTGTTAGCATGGTCGTTATTTATTTATTTTTTTTATTTATTTATTTATTTAATTACTAATTATAATAACATAAATAATCGCCTAATGATTCTCAAAGTATATGTTACTATTACTAAAACAAACACAATTGTATCAATTAACCAACACTAAAATATACATTTACAGCTTTCTTGAAGCGAGAAAATGAAGGGCCCATATAGCCGAGGCGGTAAACGCACGGGTATTCAGCATGACCATGCTGAGGGTGACGGGTTCGATTCCCGGTCGGTCCAGGATCTTTTCGTAAAGGAAATTTCCTTGACTTCCTTGGGCATAGAGTATCTTCGTGCCTGCCACACAATATACGCATGCAAAATGGTCATTGGCAGAGGAAGCTCTCAGTTAATAACTGTGGAAGTGCTCATAGAACACTAAGCTGAGAAGCAGGCTTTGTCCCAGTGAGGACGTTACGCCAAGAAGAGGAGGAGAGGAGGAAGGCATGGTCGCATCGCACGCACGCGAGAGCACCGCTACCAGCTCGTCGCCGTTTAAACCGAGTAGGTTTCGCTCAAGCGGAGCGGCTTCCCCTTCGTCGAAGTATGATGTCTTCCACCTACGAGGGATTGGCTTTGGCCTAGCCGCTTCTTCCTCTACCCGCTGCATACTGTGGTCGATACTGTAGCAAATCGCCAGGTGATCGCTGTGAGTGTAGCTATCGTCTCCTATCTAGTTCGAACTACTTGTTAGGTCACGATTACAAAAGGTAACGTCAACATTTGACTCCGCATTGTTTCGACTTTAGGTACTCTTGGACTCGGCATTAGCCGATCGGCCACTGCGGAGGCACATAACAGCTACAGAACTAGACCTCGTTTACTTTGGCGACCACGAGGCCCTCATAGGTAGGAGACACCAACTCCTGGACGGGGTATTGACCCGTCGTCCATATCGCCGCCATTGTTCTGGACCCATCCGCGACCCAGTTGCCGTTGCCGGCGGGTACTCGGTATGTGTCTGCTATGATGGCGATATTCGTCTCCCACTCAGAAACCACCTGACAAAGCAGTTGCTGAGCCGCATCACATTGATTCAGGTTCAGCTGCATTACCTGCACTGTGATTTGTTCACTGTGGCACCTTGGACCACCCGTTGGATGTCTGTTGTTCACAGATTTCCCGGTACAGATCGTACAGATTGGTGAACTCGTGCAGCTTTGGGCCTTATGACTTTCAGCGATGCATCTCCTACATAGTTTGCGCCTGTCATGGTCTTTGCAGTACCACGACTTGTGTCCTGGTTCCAGACACCGAAAGCAAACCTCTGGTGACTCGTGGAATGTCAGGTGACATACGACCCAGCCTACCTTTATCCGCCCTACTTTAACGGACTTTGTGACGTCCGCCACAGGTAGCTGAACCAAAGCTAACTGTGTCCCTGCTGGCCCCTTCCGTAGCCTAGCGGCTGCGGCGGCCACCTGTACATCACACTGTTGCCGCAGTACCGAGACGAGTTCTTCCACTTCGGTGACCTCGTCTTGGTCTTTGACCTTCAGAGTCGCCTCATGTATGAGATCCCTCACATATACTCCCTCACCTCTTCTGCCAGCCTCTTGTAGGCGGCGCCCTTGTGATCCTTCTCGCGCTTCAGCTCCAGGATCATCTCGCCCGTCGATTACGTCTAATACTGTGCACGTCGGCTCCCAGACCCTCAAGCTTGGCGTCGCTTCGCATCGCTTACAAGACGTCCAAGTATTTGAGCTGCTCCGTCTTGATGACGAGCGCGTCGCCTTTCTCGCGCTTGGCACCTGCTCTCGTGCGCCTTGACTTGGCGTCCAGCACTCCTACCAGTGGTTTCGTCTTCCTCTTCTCCCGCTCCACCTTAGTCCAAGGAGGGTCCTCCCCTTGGTTCGCCCTACTCTGTGGTTGCTGAGGGCCTGCCAATAATGGTCACAACCCCTTGGTCCCATCGTTTCGGGACGGGCCAGCTTTTTCAGGCTCACTCTTCCCAGCTTTCCGGGAACCCTGGCTGGGGTCCGACTTTCCAGCTTTCGTCTTGTAAGCTTCCAATGGTCGAGTTAGCCGATCCGCAATTCCATGTTCCGAACAAAATCGACTTTGTCATCGGCGGTGAAGTCCACTGGGACCTAGGTGTGCATACACACTGGCAAGAAGCTTTCTTTAGGCCGTGGACCACCCATTATATTGGATTTGACCTCGGCAAGCCTCGTTGGATAAATGTACGACTCGTGCTGAAAAAATCATCATTTTACAACATTTTACAGCATAAATAACTATTTCGTACGTATTATGTATGTACTACCTACCAATTACTGCACTTTTTGCGATTTTGATCATCTCAGTAATCAACTCTAATGCAAAGACCTGGCTTCATGATGATTAATGATCTGACTCTTATAGCCAACATCCATCAAAATATTTTGGTTCTAAATAACGTACTGTTCTATAAGCCATCAAATCCAAAGGAGAATCCACCGCAAACGACCGGTTATCCCGGTTTTTATACACTTGCTACACTTTCCCGCGCTCTAGTAGAGTGTTACACTCCCAAAAGGCAGCATCCGCCCGTCAGTTATCTAGTCCACCACCGACTGTTTCGAGTAGGAGGCCCTAAGCTGGTCCATTAAAGGAACAGCGCACGCATCCATCCCGCAAACCCCCGAACGAGTGTTGTGTGTTGCGTTGCGTTTAGAACGTCGAAAAAGAACCTGATTCCGCTTCGGACCGGGAGGAGAAAAAATCCTCACACTACCAATTAACTTTGAAACGTGTTAATTAAAAAAAAGTAATTATTATTTTTCATCTCTTCTCGTCGTCATCGTCGCTTTTGTCGTCCGTCGTCGCCAGTGTCCGTATGTGTTCTGTTTCGTCGGGTGATGCTGGATGGATGGAAAAGGCAGGTCCGGAATGTTTTGGCTGGTCGCGCGAGCCGTGAAGGTGGAATGCTTCAAAACACGCACCCGGGAGCTTTGGATGGAAGTGCGACATCCAGCAGAAACGGCGGCTGCTGCCTTGGCTGCTGCAACGTGACTCTGATGGAGTGCTGCTCTGGGATTTAATTTTCGTGGACAGAATTGTTAATGTACAGGGTGCCGCGCGTTTGGGTTTGGGACTGGGTGCAGACCTGTTGCTTGGAATTTATAAATAATGCACCGTTGGTAATTCCCTACTTTGGAAGGGTACAAGAGCAGGGATCTCATTGTTGTGAAACACTTTTAAGCGTTAGAAGTTTTTGCAGGCACCCTGTTATGTCTACATCCGTTATGGTGTGGAGTTCTTTGGAACACAGCGGTGCCCAATTTAAGTTTCGCGTCCCAAGTTATAAAATCTTTAAAGGCATTGTTTAAACTTATGGATATCAATATTTCTTTGTTTTTTTTTCTGTTGCTTCTTTTTGGATATGCCCTATGACTAATAGGTTATGTGCTATGACCGCTTCTTCGCAGAGTTCTGTCACTATATCGAGTGTGTGTCAAGCGCCACCTAAATATTGAAAGTAGTTCCACAACTTCGCACGAACTAGTTTAGCCAACAGATAATTGAAAGTTGTATTGAATGGCACCTTGTGTGTGGCGTTCAGAATAGATTGTGCTTGTCATTTGTAGATAGGATATATTACATCTTGTTTCACTTTTCCGTATCATATTACACCAGCGCCGTTTCGCCCCTAGCAGGAACATTTCTGGGAAGTTATGGCGCCGGGTTTGTGAAAGACAATCAAAGCACATATTCACGTTTGGTTATATGCTTTGATTGTATCGTGATTATCATGTGTTTTCGGGTCTAGATTAGATGGTTGATATCAACGCTCGACACATTTTTAGAAAGTTCACGTTGTGGGATGAGACCCAAAATTGCACAGCATTTAAACTCCTCAGAGTTCCATGATTTTTTAACGATTTCAAACCAAAGGTTTGTAAGGCGGTGTAGCTCCCGGCTTAGAATAGCACTACGGACCACCTGTTCCGGGGATAAATGTCCACCAAACAGGTAACCCCAATCCAAGGTGTCAGGCGACCCGTGCTGAGGGATGAATGGTTGAGGGGGTTTAAAATATGCTCGATCTTTAACGGAGCCCGTAGCGTGGGTAGATCGCCTTTTTGGGTTGCGTTGCGTTGAAAGATCTATCAAACCGAAATCTAGTGTCATCCTATTTTCCAATTTTGGAATATGTGTTCCGGTAACACTAGTTTACAGCAATTTTGAACTCAATAAGCTGATGATCATTTTTGGTGTAGAATCATGCCCTGAGTTCGAAAACGCGATGAAAAAAAATACAGTAGAGCGGATTTTTTTTCGACTTCCCATACAAGGTCGATGTTTTGAAATCGATTTTTGTTCTATTTTTAAGGAAAGTTGCTCACTCCACACATCTCATTCTCCGTAATCAATGCTCCGATTGAGCTTAATTTTTTACTGTAACTCGACTACATATGCTATGTCAAATAAACGTTGAGAAACAATTTTTAAATTGTTTTTTTTTTTCTTATTGAAAAAAATACATTTCTTCACATATTTTTAGAAATTGTACTAAAATTTAAGGAGATCGTCCCCAAAATTCGCCAACATCTTGAATTTCATCAATCTTACACAAAATTTGCTCCCAGATGATGGAATAGTATTAAATTCAGCATTTAATTTATGGAAAAAGATTAAAAATTGGTTGAGAAAAACGCAAAATATTTGACTTTTAGTAAATTCCATATTTAAAAAAAATTGTAAACCTCGATATTGAGCTAAAACTCAAAAACTGTTCTACTTAAAATTTTTTGAACCACGGTTTTGCAATCAACGCTAAATTGTGCTTCAAAAACTTTGGTCGCTGACAGAAGTTCACGACTTTCGTTTTATTTTGTAAACTAGTGTAATTTAAGGCATTATAGTATTTAGTCCTTGCTACTGGTGTTGTGATGACTTCCAGTCTTTGAATAAAACTAAGTTTACCAACTTTACTTTGCATATAGCTAAAAACCTCACCATCTGAGGCTAAACTCAATGCAAAGGAAATCAAATTGAGTTAGGGATCCATGTATGTACTAACTCTTCGAAAACTGGAAAGTGCTAGTACGCAAGGAACATACTAGAATCCTTATTACTGAACACATGTTCCATTATTGGAATGGTATTGCTGCTAATGTTGAAACCCGGGTCTTCTTACTGGGGAGACTTTAGCGGTAAACAATGGTGATGCTAGGTTTCCGATGCATGGCCAATTATCAGTGCTCTTGTTTTGTTTTCTATAAGAAAGAAATTTCTAAGAAAACAAAACAAAAAATGTATCAAAATCGATACTTTATTGCCCTTTAATGGCAATTGAGTAATGCGACATGCACTACACTAAGGATACACTAAGGTAATGTCACAATAGATCTAAAAACTGGTCGCAGTGACAGACCCAAACAGGAATAAAAAAAAAGGCGGTGTAATTCAGAAGGGCAATTCTAGCCAGTGCTGAAAATGTTATACCGACATATCTAGAATCAAACACCTACAGCTTATTACAGAAGCTGAACCAAATATGATAAGCAATTGTGGCTTGCCTAGCTCTAAAAGAAAGTCACGGGAAACCTGCTCTATTGCTAATATTAAATGAGGGGCCCAGATTCAAAGGGGTGTAAGTGACCATTTCGTCGATTTTGAGATGAGCATATAAAAAAAATCTTCAGATTTCAAGTTTCGGGGACTTTTTTAAGATTGTTTTTCCGATGATTAGATAAATTACAATAAATCGAAGAACTGCTGCGGTTTTATTTTCGAAATTCTTTAGTACCGTAAAATGGGGTGTAGTTGATCAGTGGGGTGAACCTGATCACTCAATTACTCGCGGATATTGACTTTCAAGGAATTGAAAATTATATTTAAATCATTCGCAAACCAATGACGTAACATTAAACGGAATGGTAACTTCCTTGAAGGTCGATATCCGTGGGTAATTGAGTGATCAGGTTCACCCCATTGATCAACTACACCCCAGTTAACTTTAATTCCTTTGGTAAGTGTCTTTGAGTGTTATTCATTTTTTTAGATTTAGGAGTGATGCAATAGTATAAACCACCCCAGATGCCCATATTATGGCTTACTAGGTGACCAAAAATCAGAAAAGTGTTTTGCCACGTGGTTACTCAGGGGGGAAGGGGGTGTCTGCCAAAACACCACAAAAAGCCACGCAGTGGGCTGGGGGTTGGGTTGTGACAAAACCACTTGGTTTCCATTTGGTATTTTTCTTGCATGTTACAAAACCACAGAATCGATACTCATTTAATTCTTCTAATGCATCACGTTGGGAGCAGATCTTTGACGTAGTGCACGGTTTGGGTAGAAAATTACCCTAATGCGCAAGAAAGGTTAACTGGCACTGTTGAATTTTGTTGTCCACTGCGCACAAATATCATCCCCCTCTCTTCTACGCGTTTATATTTTTTTTTTCTCTCAAGTAGAGAATGCATTCGGTTTAATGAAAAAGTATAACGAACATTGGCAAAAACGACTATAAACCTCCACTCATACCAAAATGGTTCGGTTGTTTTCTACAAAAATGGGGCGGGTGGTGTGTTTCCGCCTAAAACCACGCAAGACCACGCAGGGGAAGGGGGATACAAAGTTCAGAAAAAAAAATGATAAAAGATCATTTGACAGCTAGAGCACTCCTATTAAGAGTTTTCCAAATATCAGTTCACTACATACTATGGTTTTGGAGATATAGTGTCTGGGACCATTTGGACACTGCTATATAATTCAGTCAATTTCAAACCGATTGACTTGAATGTTTAACATTGGTAGATACTATACGTATCAGATCGTGTCCCACGGTGTCAAAATTTCGACTATTATCGAACATTCATGTACCTCGGATTTTTCTTCGAAAATGATTAGTATTTGGGCTATATATTCATAATCGGAAAACTAGAAAATATTTCATCGGCGAAAAATTTTCCATACATTTTGTATGGGACGTTTTTTTGGGCTAAAATAGTAATTATTGATTTTTAGTATGGAAAATAGCTAAAAACTCATCTAACTCAGATTTTCCCCGATAGAATATTTTAAAATTTTGCATTTATAAATTATAGCCGAAATTCTAACATTCTATGAAGAAAAATCCGAGGTACATGAATGTTCGATAATAATCAAAATTTTGACACCGTGTGTCCCAAAAAGCAAGTCATTCTAATCAAAACTGGCTGAGTTAGAGCAACAAATGCCCAAATGTTCCCAGACCCTACATTGTTAAAGCTGCAAAGTTACACAAGTGCACTTTTTTCATTTAGGTCGTAGATAAACGGAACCCATCTTAAGCAAAGTGCTTTCCATTTTCATCCTACCTAAACAAAGCAAGTAAGCGCTATTGTTTTTGTGGTTTATTTTTGTATTTTTTGTTAGGAGTCAGCATGCACGATAACAAAAAATAATGGAATTGATCAGTGTCTAAATATGTTTGTTTTTGGAATAGGATGAACATAAGGGCATATGCTGAAGAAGAGGAAATATTGGCAACGCTAGAAAAAGTTCAAGGTTTCGACAGCCTTCGTGTTTTTCTAGCATCAATTTATTATTTTTACGGATGCAATAATCCCCCCATATTCATGTTATTTCAACCTGTCAAGTTCAATTGGCTTCGATCGAATTCGCTCCGGTAGATCTATCCGCCAGACTATAGTAAGTGAACCTGAGACGCCTTGAATCGCTCCTGAGACCTCCTTATACTCACCTGAAACCCCATGGGACGCTTTAAAATGCCACTGAAACTCCCCTGAGACTCGCTGAAGCGTCCAAAGACACACTGAAGCCAAATCCACACTGAAGCCAATTCCGTGGCCGCCCCCTGAAACTTCCGGAAATAGCTTTAAACATTCCAGAGATTTTCAGGATGACCCCTCTTGATAGCTTTTGATATTTCCAAGTACTTCCCTGAAATCCCTTGAAAAGTTATGGGACACCCTTGAAACTCCCTTGATAGCCCATGATATCCCCTGTAAACCCCCTGTTACTCCGTGAAATGCCTTTTTTTAACCAAAGAATTCACCGAGTTAATTTCAGAGGTGGGCACGCTTGCCGTTAATCCTTAACGCATTTCAGAAGAACATTTGGTTCTATTCCCACAAAGGTCACTTTTAGTTCACTATCCATGCTCTAAAATGTACAGATGAAATGTAGGTACATACTATTCTGTTGAGGTGGGAAATTTCAATTTGAATTTTTAGTTTTAGAGCTATTGATGAGCAATACAGTTTAATGGCTAGCGGTTAACGAGAACTTTCCGATAGCCGTTAAATTGTGTTCGCCTCTCAATAACTCGAAAACAAAAAAAAATCAAATTGAACTATTTCTACCTCAATAGAAAGTACACTTCACTTGCAAATTGAACAACATTGATAGTGCACTTTTAAGTGACCTTTGCGGGAATAGAAGCAAATCATGCCAAACATATCTGCAGGAGAGAGGCTCTCTTTGGTTTCCCTCTCTTGCGTTTATATCTCAGCTGTTTGTTTGAATTATGATTGTCTCCTTGCATAGAACGATGGTTAAAACAATCGTCTTTTGATTTGTACTGCAAAAGTAGTTGAAAAGTGTACCATTACATTGCAATAATTGAAAGAGAAAGTGAACAAAGAGAGCCTCTCAAATGCAGATAGGACCTATTGAAATGCTTGGCCTGAAATGTTCGTCTAAAATGCGTTAACGGTTAACGGCAAGCGTGCCCACCACTGGCACTGGTCAATATCACTAGTTTACAAAATAAAACGAAAGTCGTGAACTTCTGTCAACGACCAATGCTTTGAAGTATGATTTAGCACTGATTTCGGAATCGTGCTTCAAAAAATTTTAAATAGAACAGTTTTTGAGTTTTAGCTCAATATTGAGTTTTACAACTTTTAAAAATATGAAATTTACCAAAATTCAAATATCTTGCGTTTTATTCAACCAATTTTAATTTTTTTTCCATAAATTAAAAGCTGAATACAATACCATTCGATCATCTGAACGCAGGTTTTGCGTCAGATTTATAAAATTCGAGATATTGGCGAGTTTTAGGGACGTTCTCCTTAGATTTTAGCCAAATTTCCAAAAATATATGAAGACATGTATTTTTTTCAATAAGAAAAAAACAATCTAAAAATTCTTTCTCAACGTTAATTTGACATTTCATATGTAGGTGAGTTACAGTAAAAAATTCAGCTCAATCGGAGCATTGATAACGGAGAATGAGATGTGTGAAGTGAGCGACGTTGCTTAAAAATAGAACAAACATTGATTTCAAATCATCAACCTTGTATGGAAAGTCGAAAAAAAATCCGCTCTACTGCAATTTTTTTCCTTCGCGTTTTCGAACTCAGGGCATAATTCTACACCAAAAATGATCATTAGCTTACCGAGTTCAAAAATGCTGTAAACTAGTGTATTCAGAGGAGTGACCGAAGTAGTTTCAAAAGGACTTGTCTAAGATATTTCCAAGTAAACTGCAGAAGCAATTCCCAAAAAAAAAGTCTGAGAAATTTCTAAAATATAAATAATTTCTCAAAAATAAAAATCTAAAAACGACTTTTAACGAAAATTTGGAACGCCTCCTGAAACCTCCCTGAAACTTTCTGAGACCCACTAAAACGCTCCTAAGAGCACCTGGAACGTCCCTGAAAGGACTCCCTGAAATTGCCTTGAGATGCCCCGAAGCGCCCAGGTCCCTGAAAACTCCTGAGACTTCATACGCAAACCAAAGAATTTACCGAACTGATATCCACAGGAGTGATCAAAATTGCTTCCCAAGCAATTACCGACAAAGTTTCAAAAGGGCTTATCTGATACATTTCCAAATAACCTACAGAAGAAATATAAAAAAAAATTGAGGAATGTTCAAAATAATGAATAACGAAATTCCAAAAAAAAAAATGAAAAAGTTCCGAAGAAATCGACTTTTAAAGAAAAGATGAAATTGCTTAAAAACTTCTGGTAGAAATTACAAAATGGTATTCTCCAAAGCAATTCCGAAGAACTTTCCAGAACAATAACCAAAAGATTTCTCATAGAAATAACCGAGGGAATGGGGTCTCCAGTTAGCCTAGTGGTTAAGGCTATGAATCGCCAATCCGGAGACGGCGGGTTCGATTCCCGTTCCGGTCGGGAAAATTTACTCGACTCCCTGGGCATAGTGTATCATTGTACTTGCCTCACAATATACAAATTCATGCAATGACAGACAAAGGAAGCCCTTCAATTGATAACTGTGGAAATGCTCAAAGAATAGTAAGTTGAAGTGAGGCAGGCCAAGCCCCTGTGGGGACGTAGAGCCAGAAAGAAGAAGAAGAACCGAGGGAATTTCTGAAAAATTTTGATAGAATTCAGAAAAAGTTTCCGAAGAAATTTTCAAAGGTATTGCCAAATAAACTTCCAAAAAATTCCCAACAAAATTTTCGTGGGATTTACTGAAAAAAATTCCAAAGATATTCTCAAATCCGTTACTGAAGAAAAGCAATCGTTGAAATTTCCAAGAACATTTGGAAGCTACCACAGCAAGTGACGCCGAGGATTATCAGTACTTACACATTCAGAATTCCAACTACCTAAAGCGACTTATTCAAAGTCGCATCCATGGGCGAAGTCAGAGCCATATTTTATAAGACAACTCACACCGTCTTCAGCCAGAGGTTGCACAGACTGAACACATTACTTACACTATACAACGGACTACACACATGACACCAAATGGACCAGTGATGAATTTTTCGTTTGACGAAAAGTTCCACCGACTGGAGCGGGAATCGAACCTACACACCGAGGCTTACGATACGCCTAGACGACTGCCGCCGCTAATTGCACGGCCACGAGGCCCACAAGCTCTCAAGATTATGAATAATTAAGAGCTTCAGAAAAAAAAATTCGAGAAATAAACTGTTCTAATGATTTAGAATTTTGTCTGTAATTATCCACTTTTACCAATATTTTACATCTAAGTATCCAAGTATTCCTTCAAAGATTTCTTCAAGTATTCCACTAGGTATTCTTTTAAGGATTCCTACAAGAACTCCTCAAGGAATTGATCTAGGAATTTCTCCAGGAATTCCTTTAGAAATCCTCCTGGAATGCCTTATGAAAATCCTCCAAAGATTTTTTCAAAAATTCTTCCAGGGATTCCTTCGGGAACTGCTGCAGGGATTACTTCAGAAGTGCCTCCACGAGCTCTTCTTGGGATTCTTCTCTTCTTCACTTTCTTCAGTACAATTTATTTAAGAACTCATCTTAAAATCCTTTGGGAATACCACCTATGATTTCTTCAGATCTTTTTTTTTAGATTCCTCCAGGGATTTCTTTAAGAATTCCTGCAGGTATCCTCCAGATATTTCTTCAGGAATTGCTTCAGCGATTATTTATAGAATTCCTCCAAAGATTCCTCCAGGAATTCCTCTTGGGAGTCCTCCAGGAATTTCTCTAGTAATCCAGAAATCCTTCAAAAAGTTATCCAAGGATTTCTTTCCAGGGATTTTTTCAGGCTAAAAGTTCTTTGGGGACTCACCATAAATGTATCAAGGGATTTCTTCGGAAAGGGCTCCTCCGTCGATTGTGTCAGCTTTATTGAAAAAAAACTTGTAATTAGAAGGCACGAAAAAAATATTTTTTTTTTCAGTATGTTTCAGACATATTTATAGCAAATCTGGTAAAATGCCAATATAGGGCAATATGTATCATTGTACCCTTGCTTCACATGGTTCAGTTGGTCGTTAGAGAGTGCGACCGTGCCGAGCTCTCGACGCATAATAATTAAACACAAGCAAAACAAACTGCTTGGTGGTTAGGTATGCGGAGTAAGTCTCGGCTTCATAAAAACCATTCGCTCTCACTTGTAGCTATTGGGCAAAAACGCGAGTGTGTTGTGGATTGCCATATAAGCCGAAAGAGTCAAAAAGGAGTGTTCACGGTATGGCTTCGGAATCAGGAATGCACCCAGAGAAGACTCTTTCGGAATACTCCTAGAAATTGCTCCTTGTGTTTTCCTTGGAAATGTATAAGAAATTTATTTTGCAATTTCTTTTCGAATTCCTTCACAAATTTCGTTTTGAATACATTCCAGCATTTTCTTCGGGTGAATTCAAGGGCATTCATTATGATTTCTTTATTTGAGAGCTTTCTCATAGATATACTTCGGGGGTCTCTTCCAGTGATAGTTTCAAGGCTTTAACGAGAATATCTTCAAGAACTCTTTCAAGGATCTTACCGGGAATACCGGACTCTAAAACCATGCAATATTGGTATATCTGGCATGGGAAAGATGTCCGGAGTACAAAAATGGCGACCAGAATAACCAAGATGGCAGTCTATAATCCAAGATGGCGACTCCATGTTCAAGTTGGCGGTTGTTTAGTGGAGGTTTAGGCTCTAAAACCATGCAATATGAGTATATTTGGTTTGGGGAAAATGTCCGGAATCTAATAATGATGACCAGAATATCCAATATGGTGATCGGGAATCCAAGATGGCGGCTGATTAACAGAGTTTAGTCTCTAAAACCATGCAATGTAGGAATATTTGGTATTTTTCATTACACCAACAAAGCTAGCCATGAAAATGTTGATTTGACAGTTGATCAGCAACGTTGTGCTGAAATTCAGCAAAAATGTTGCTGAAAATCAGCAATTTATTTTACTGATTTTTTTTGTGCTGGAAGCATTTCAAAAAAATGGGTGTGTATATTCTACTTTATCGATCTTGTTGCCGTCCTTTTCATGCTCATGTTACATCTTTCAAAATGACCTGAGAATTGTCAGTCATTTTTAAGTTAGATTCATTGGTGTAATGAAGAATGGATTACTGCACGAATTTATTCTGGCCTGCTTATTCTCACACGAAATTTGACGTTTGAGCGGTGTCGGCACCTCCCAAACGTCAAATTTTCTGTGAGAGTAAGTAGGCCAGCATAACTTCGTGCAGTGGACCACAGGGAAGAAATCCGTAGTCCAAAAATGGGGATCACAATAATCATGATGGCGGCCCATCATGAATTCTGTGCAATCATTGCATGCGCTGCCATGGCTGTTTCGTAACCATGGGTAGGCTCTTAAACCATACAATATGGGTTTGGTTTGGAGAAGTTTTCCGGAGTCCAAAAATGGTGACCAGAATATCCAAGATGGCGATCTAAAATCCAATATGACAGCTTCAAATTCAAGATCACGGTTGTTTAATGGAGTTTTAGGTTCTCAAACCATTCAATATGGGTAGTATGGAGAGGATGTCTGGAGTCCAAAAATGGCGACCAGAATATCCAAGATGGCAGTCCAAAACCCAATATGGTGTCCCAAAATTCAATATGGCGGCTATTTAATGGAGTTTAAGTCTAATAAACCATTCAATATGGGTATATTTGGTAAGAGGAATATGTCTGGCGAACAGAATATCCAAGAGGGCGATTGGCTCAAAATTCAAGAAAAAGCCATTTAAACTCAAATATAAAAAGCAAGATAAACTATATGATTTATGGAGCCATGAAATATTTTTTTTTGTTAAACGTATGGAAGTGCGATATTTATCAACATGTCACTTGAGTTTTGTTAAAATGGGTTTTTGGAGGCACGAGAAAGGCACCATCACCGCTAGGTGGATTATTTAGGGTTTTTATCGTTTCCTATTATTTAGGGATCATTCTAGACCGTTCAGCCGTTTCCTGGACATTATTTCTGGTACACTTTAATGGAATATTGAAAAGTTATCAATGGATCAATTGGAATTTTCAATGGATCATTTTATAAGTTTAACAGCGTAAACAATGGGTTGCCACTCTAATGTTTACTTAGTTTTATCCTCAACATGATGTTGTAGTAATCTATGTTTTCATTCATTATGTATGTATGACTGATTTAAGTAAATTGTTATATCAAAATAATTATTATTACGAAAATGACTGAGTTTTTTTTTCTGAAAATAAATTTGGTTGACAATAACACCTCAAATCTCGCTCATCTATGTTTAACCGGTCGAAGTCTGCGTCCAGGCTCAGCCATTTCATCTGAATCAACCCGAAACAAAACTGTCCATCCGGTTGTCCATCTGTCTCGCACAGCAGCAGCAGCCATTCATGCTGTGAACTGCAGAATTCCGGAAAACACCGACCTCCCCCAATTTCCATCGAACCAGACCGGAGACATGCAGCACGCGCGGCAACGCGTTTTGTTCATGCATCACAGATTAGGTTATAATTAAAAGTCAATATTTGTTTACATCATGCACCCGTCGTCGTCGTCGGTTGTCGTTTTCCCGGCATCCAGGGCACGTCCTCATCTGTCTGCCCTTTTTTTTTTGGCTGCTCCATCCGGATGACCGACGGCGATGACGACACGATGCGATGGATGACGGGTGGTGGTGATGATGCTGATGATGATTGGTGGGAGTTTTGGATGGACACTTTTAGTGAAATTCAATCAATTCGTAGCCACGCACATGGCGGTATGGTCCGGAAGGTGAACGCGGGAGGAATAGTTATGGGGTAACCCTGTTGAGACACAAACGAGCAGCCAATTACATTTGGGAGCACGTTGCATATGAATGTTGAATAACGTAGTGCGGGTATTTCAATGAAATTGTGGCCTAATGAATCCAAAAAGTTTAATTAGTCTGAATAGATGTGGCATTTGTGAGACAAAAGAGCCAAAAATCTGAGGTCCAGGCCTCCAACATGTTTTGAAGTTTTCTTTTTTACAAGTTCGGCGTAGAAAGTATCAACTCATGGAACACCCACCCAAAATTAGACCGCATCCAAGTTGAAACGCTAGATAAAAGAAAAGGTAGCTTAAAATGCAAACGAATGCCAAGACCTGAAATCCGCCCTTGATTATGAATAATCTTGCCAGATTTCTTATTACAACGTGCCTTCTGTACACCCTACATTGAAGATTTAGTTCACAGCATCGTCCCAGTCAGTAGTAGTGCTGATGAACTCGACCCCGTTTTATGATGCCTAAATGGAGTTTTACATTCCTCCGGCAGGCAGCTCCAGCCTAGTTCTGAAATTGTGCTACACATTCGTTGTCATTACCGACGCAATACCTTCGCCTAGTTCTGTTTTTGTCGTTCAAAAATGTTCACCGTTGTTGTTGCTGTCGGGTTGTGTGGTGGCATTTTTTAAGCATCTTTCATCCACAAACGTCGCCAGTTGGTTGCTGTGGCGCGGTGAAGAAGGCTCGCTGGCTGGATAGAGAGCTCGATGGTTAACTGCTGCGAGCTTATTCTCTCCCTTTCTTCTCCTGTTGGACGCCGCGCGCGGCCGACGAATGAAACCGGTGCTTCTGTGTGCCGTAAATGACGAGAGGGCTGCCATTTTTGCTACCCATTACCGATGATGACGAATTTGGTTATGGTTATAATTTTCTCTTTTCTCCCTTATTCACGCGGTCTGGTCTCGCGACCAACTGCCAGGCCAGCAGCGGATCTTTAATCCACGTTCCATAACCGGACAAATGGTGAATATAAAATGCCTGTTGTTATTATGGAAAAGGTCTTACGAGTGTCGACGGACGACCTGGCTTGGCTGACTGCTGATTGGGCTGAAGGCTGGGTAAACATGGAGGGTGACGCAGCGCGAGCAAGCAAAGGTATATATGCTAACGGGGTAATGTGCGCCGTTCGTTTTAAACAATCTGATCCAAAACCTTTCCATGACAATGGAATTTTAGACGTTTTTTCTTTCTTTTCGGTGTAACGTCCTTACTGGAATATGGGGCTTCTTCTCAGATAGGCGTTTTGTGAGCTCTTCTACAGTTATAATCTAGGAATTTTCTTTGACAGTGACCATCACTGCAAAACAGGCTGCAAAACGGTGAGTCGATAAGGAGAGCGTCCAACATAGCTCTGGATCCAAGTTCCTACCTCATGCTTCCATGGGTCAAGCGATGAACGCCAGCTAAGAGTTGCGTTCTTGGCTGGCAGTGCAGCCTGGGCACAGTTGTCCTTATGACTTCAGCTAGGTTGAGGAGGTACGTACCGAGCGTCTGTTCATCAAGCAGGTGCGGCTCAAACAGCGTCTGTTCTGGCATCCACCGGATGAGTATGAAATGCTCCTCCACCGAAAGCTATACCTAAGGTAGCAGCCCCACCGCGCTGGATAGGGGACCTTAGGCCAACAACCTACTCCAAACCCCGTTACTGAAACCGATAATGAAATATTACGAACTGATTCAACGTTCATTTATTTAAATAACACCAAATTCATGATAATATTGAATCAACAATTTGCCGCCATAATACTCGATTTGCAGCTGCACCTCTCCAATCCAACCTCGGTCACGCCCAACACTCGCCAGATCACGCTCCACCTGGTCCGCCCATCGTGCTCTCTGCGCTCCACGCCTTCTTATACCAACCGGATGGTTAGCAAACACCAACTTTGCAGGGTTGTTGTCCGACATTCTTGCAACATGCCCTGCCCACCGTATCCTTCCGGCTTTGGCCACTTTCTGGATGCTGGGTTCGCCGTAAAGTGCAGCGAGCTCGTGGTTCATCCTTCTCCGCCACACACCGTTCTCCTGCACACCGCCGAAGATCGTTCTTAGCACGCGTCGCTCGAAAACTCCGAGTGCTTGTAGGTCCTCCTCGAGCATGTGACATTTTAAGTTTTGTTCGGCTCTACAAGAGATCTTCAGGATTAATTTTATAAAACTTGCAATAAAACTGAATCATACATCAAAACCTCTTAAAAACCTCTTTAAGAGCATCTTCCGGCTAATTGGACCACTCTCGGAGAGGTTGGCATTAAGAGTAGCAATAAACCCGTCTTAAAACCTAGTTGAAAAATTTTCCCATTCTCGATTGTTGTTGTTTTTTTTTAACAAAAACTATGACAGCTCAAGATGCAGAGATGCTTCTTCGATGGCACGTAAAGTTCAGGAGGATACACCATTCGTAAGTAAAAAGCGTTCATTTCAAAGTAATGTTTTAGAAGTTATTGTGCTGGTAGGCTTATGCGCATTCGAATTTACCGTGAATATTGGAGTTGCAGAATCATAAAATTAATGCGCTTCGAAAATAGTGAATATAATCATCTTGGAATGTAATAAATCAATTTGTGAATTTAGTAAAACTATCTCGAAGCACAAGAAAACTCAGCTGAGAGAGTTTTTTTATGTGAGCATGTTATGAAAATGGTGGAAAACTATAAATTTATTGCTAGTTTTAGCAAAATTAACTATTTTCCATTCACGTAAGCTAATTCTTCAACATGGCGACGACCATAATCAGCGAAAATAAAACGAAAGCAAGTTTACTTTTATGATGACCGCAATAAACCTAGCAGTGTCGTAGTTTCTGCTTTTCCACCAACAGATGTCGTTACAAATCGAACGGATTGCCATCTGTTGAGAGTTTTAACAGCTTTATTGTGGTAATAATGATTGCCAGAAGGTTTACATATAGGAAAGTTTTGTTTACTCTTAAAATCTGTCTTTATGGATATCTTCAAGTATACTATAAAACATTTTATCAATGGTTTTCATAAAAGCAGTCATGAAACTGTGAGTTTTAATTATTGCTGATATAAAACCTTAATAAAAATCAAAGAAAACCAATCAGCAATGGAATTGTTACTTGGGATGTCTCGTGTCCGTATAGAACCACCGGTCTTATTAGCGTCTTGTACATGGTACATTTGGTGCGGGGGTGAATCTTTTTTGACCGCAGATTCTTCTGGAACCCGTAGTAGGCCCGACTTCCGCTGATGATGCGCCTCCGAATTTCACGGCTCACGTTATTCTCAGCCGTAAGCAAGGAACCGAGGTAGACGAATTCTTCTACCACCTCGAAAGTATCCCCGTCTATCGTAACATTGCTGCCAAGGCTGGTGCTGTCTCGCTCAGTCCCACCTACCAGCATGTACTTCGTCTTAACCGCATTCACCACTAGTCCGACCTTTGCTACTTCACGTTTCAGGCGGGTGTACAGTTCTGCCACCGTTCCAAATGTTCTAGCAATAATATCCATGTCATCCGCAAAACAGACAAATTGGCCGGATTTTGTGAAGATCATAGCCCGGCTCGTCGCATAACACCTTCCAGGGCGGTGTTGAATAGTAGGCAGGAAAGTCCATCACCTTGTCGTAGTCCCCGTCGAGATTCGAATGAACTGGATAGTTCACCCGAAATCCTTACGCTGTTCTGCACACCGTCCATCGTTGCTCTTATCAGTCTGGTAAGCTTCCCGGGAAAGCTGTTCTCGTTCATAATTTTCCATAGCTCTGTGCGGTCGATACTGTCGAATGCCGCTTTGAAGTCGATGAACAGGAGGTGCGTTGGGACCTGGTAGTCACGGCATTTCTGAAGGATTTGCCTACGGTGAAGATCTGGTCCGTTGTCGACCGGCCGTCGATGAAACCGGCTTGGTAACTTCCCACGAACTTATTTACTGTAGGTGAAAGACGACGGAAGATGATCTGGGATAGCATTTTGTAGGCGGCATTCAAAATGGTGATCGCTCGAAAGTTCTCACACATTAACTTGTCGCCTTTCTTGTGGATGGGACAGATTATCCCTTCCTTCCACTCCTCCGGTAGCTGTTCGGTTTCCCAGATCTTGACTACTAACTGGTGCAGACAAGTAGCCAACTTTTCCGGGCCCATCTCGATGAGTTCTGCTGCGACACCGTCCTTACCAGCCGCTTTGTTGTTTTTGAGCTGGTGGATGGCATTCTTAACTCCCCTCAGCGTGGGAGTTGGTTCGTTCCCGTCCTCTGCTGCACCAACATAGTCATTTCCTCCGCTGCCTTGATCCTCCGTGCCTACATTCTCTTCGCCATTCAGGTGCTCGTCGAAGTGCTGATTCCACCTTTCGATCACCTCACGTTTGTCCGTCAGGATGCTCCCGTCCTTATCCCTGCAGATTTAGGCTTGCGGCACATAGCCTTTGCGGGATGCGTTGAGCTTCTGGTAGAACTTACGTGTTTCTTGTGAACGGCACAGCAGTTCCATTTCCTCGCACTCCGCTTCTTCCAGGCGGCGCATTTTCTCCCGGAAGAGACGGGTCTGCTGCTTCCGCTTCTGTCTGTATCGCTCCACATTCTGTCGGGTTCCATGCTGCAGCATTACCGCCCGCGCTGCATCCTTCTCCTTCAGAACCACTCTGCACTCCTCGTCGAACCAATAGTTTCGTCGACTCCGTTCTACGTACCCGATAGTGCTCTCGGCTGCGTCGTTGATGGCTGCTTTGACTGTACTCCAGCAGTCCTCTAGAGGGGCCACATCGAGCACACCCTCGTCCGGCAACGCTGCCTCGAGATTCTGCGCGTATGCGGTGGCGACATCCGGTTGCTTCAGTCGCTCTAGATCGTACCGGGGCGGCCGCCGGTACTGTACATTGTTAATAACAGAGAGTTTTGGGCGCAGTTTAACCATCACCAGGTAGTGATCAGAGTCGATATTAGCGCCGCGATAGGTCCTGACGTCGATAATGTCGGAGAAGTGCCGTCCATCAATCAGAACGTGGTCGATTTGCGATTCCGTTTGTTGTGGTGATCTCCAGGTGTAACGATAAGGGAGGCTGTGCTGGAAGAAGCTGCTACGAATGGCCATGTTCTTGGAGGCGGCGAAATCGATGAGGTGTAGGCCAGCTGGTGGGCGCTAAACTTTCCAATCGTTGGTCTGAATTCCTCCTCCTGGCCTACCTGAGCGTTTAGATCCCCTATGATGATCTTGACGTCGTGGTTTGGGCAGCGATCGTACTCGCGTTCGAGCTGCGCATAAAATGCGTCCTTGTCATCATCAGTGCTTCCGGAGTGTGGGCTGTGCACGTTTATTATGCTAATGTTGAAGAATCCCCCCTTGATCCTCAACCTGCGCATTCTTTCGTCGATCGGCCACCAACCGATCACGCGCCTCTGCACTATAAAAGCTGTTCCCAGCTCACGTGTGTTGCCGCAACTCTGGTAGATGGTATGATTACCTCTAAACGTTCGCACCATAGATCCTGTCCAACACGCCTCCTGCAGCGCTACGATTCCGAACCCGCGGTCCCTCAGTATATCAGCGAGTATGCGGGTGCTCCCGATGAAGTTGAGAGATCTGCAGTTCCACGTACCGAGCTTCCAATCGCAAGTCCCTTTTCGTTGCTGTGGTCGTCGCTATTGGTATCGGTTCGCATTCTTCTCTTGTTGATTTTTCGGTGCTAGTCTTTCTACGGCTGGCTCGCAGGGCCTGACACCAACCCACTAACCCAGGGAGCTGGGCTTACCTTCCCGGAAGCTACGGGTTCTGCATTGGCATTTCCTCCAACTACAGTACTAAAAAGCTAGGCTCAAGCGCCAGTCTTCGCCGGGGGTGGTGTTTTTAATAGGCGCCCAAGAGATAATATTTTACCTGAGCCAAGGATCGGTATATTCGCCTCACTCCATTCATATTCACTCCTCTTTGCTGAAGCGAATCGAGAAAGATGCAGCAAACGGATCGTCGTAATCAAACACGCAACCCCATCACCAGTGGGAAGCGCTGAGCCATCTGCTTGACATGAATATTCGTTGCCATTCGTCGCAGTTTGGATCGCAAGCGAATGAATGAATGGCGAATGGTGAAGAATACTGGTGAGCGATCGAAGCGGCTATTATCATAAGTAGAAGAGAATTTCTGCATGTAATGCATACATTTTTACTGTATTGTCGCTGAAATGCTAGATTAGTAAAGAAAATAATTCGAAAACATCAATAATTCGTATGCACAATATTAATCGCATCACTCACGAATCGCATTCGCTTGCGATGCGAATGTGGACGAATGAATAATTTCCAAGTGTGGCTTCCCACCGTTCGCCGGAGTTTGCTGTCGTCGCTGACAAGCACACACACGAACTCAAGTGACAACCGTTCGCTGTTGACTGTCTTCGAATGGGGAAGAAGATGAAAAGTGGAAATCAGGAACCCTGACCTGAGCTTCCACCCCCGAACTGATTCAACGGCAACGACTATAAGCACGAAACTACGAACAAGAATTGAAACTTTGAAGGTGTTAACCTTGGCCCAGCAGGGTAAACTGACACAACTAGCCAATGAGGCATGCCGTATGAAGCTTAAGATCCGAAGTCCGTTAGTCGAACTTTGGACAACATAGATTGGTATCGGTTCAAATTCGGCTATACTTTAGCCTACGAGGTGAACACGTTTCTCGTCACCGTGAAGTTATTTAAGCAATAAGAGGATAATTGTAGCCATTTTCAGAACACGGGTTCGAAACCTTCCTATCTATCCAATGCTACGCGCCAACCGATGCTGCCGAAATGCAAGACGAAAAGAATTTTTACAGCTAACTGAATGCTGTCGTGGACAAGATTCCGAACGGGCGACTTCAACCCGAAGATTGCTTCCGACAACTCTGACTATGAGCACATCATTATGCGCCAAGGTATCGGTGAAATGAGCGAAAACGAAGAGCTGTTTGCAGAGTTTTGTCACAACAATGACATGGTGATTTGGGGATAGCTCTTTCCTCATCGACCAGTGCACAAAGTGACATGAGTTTCCCGTGATGGCGTCGTCAAAAATCGGCGAGATCCGACTGCGTATTGCTAGGGTCCATCGACAGGATGAGAAAATTGGGCGCCGGTACAACTCACGACGACTGGAAGAAGCTGTGGTGAAAAGGTCTTTCTTTGAGGAGTTAGAGCACCGTGCTGTGGATATTCCGGAAGGTGGAACCGTAGAAGATCAATGGAGCGCCATCAAGAACGCTTTCATCACCACCGGCGAGAACAGTTTGGGTGAGCTACGCACCCGGAGAAAGCAGTGGATCACAGATGACACCTGGAGAAAGATAGTGGAGCGAAGGGACGTCAAAGCCGCGATAGAATGAGCGAAAATACGAGGAGCCAAAGCCGTAGCCCATCAGCGCTATTCAGATCTCGGGAAGAAACTGTAACGCTCATGCAGACGGGACAAAAGACTCCTTAGCCGACGAAGGCGAGAAAGCCGCAAACACCGACAACATTCGTCTCCTCTACGATGTCTTACGTCGCCTTAATGGGACTAAGATGAATGCAACGATGTCCGTGAAAGACACGTCTGGACAGTTGAAACGTTTGTTCGAACACTTTGTAAACCTTTCCAAGTGTTGGCCACGTCACCAACACCTCAACATGATCCGCCAAGGGTTTGACGTATATTCCGGAACAACATCGAAGCTTCATCATTTCAGGAGATAGAAACAGCCATCCGTAGCATATGGGAAACCGTTACATTTCCGGTCAACTGGATGCAAGGCGTCTTAGTAAAGGTGCCCCAAAAGAGTGACCTGACTCGAATGTATGCGATAATTGGCGGGATCCTATCATGTTGATGTGCATTTTTTTTTTCAAAGTCCTTTGCAAAGTGATCCTTAACCGGATACAGAAGAAGATTGATGCAACTCTCCCCATTGACGGACGATCCTGTGTGGACCATATTGTCATGCTCCGTATCATCTTTTAGCAAATCAATGAATTCCATGAGTCTCTCTACCTGGTGTTCATTGATTACAAAATAGCTTTCGACCATCTCAATCACGGAAACTCCCTGAGAAAATCATTGGCCTCATTGAAGCACAGTACAGGGCATTTTTGTGCAGAGTACTGCACAACGGTGTTTGTCCGATCCCATCCGGGTCGTTGCTGGAGTGAGCCAAGGATGTATACTATCACCGCTACTGTTTCTCATCGTAATCGACGAGATTCTGGTAAGTGCGATTGACCGTGAACCAAATCATGGACTGCTGTGGCAGCCCATTACCATGGAGCACCTGAATGACTTCAAACTGGCTGATGACGTTGCTCTCTTAGCTAAATGGCGCTCTGATATGCAGAGTAAGCTCGATGATCTTGCCGATCCCTCATCTGCGGCAGGTCTCACCATCAACGTCAACAAGACCAAGTTGTTGGATGTAAACACGGTCAACCCTTCCAGCTTTATGGTACCAGGGCAAGCGGTGGAGAATGTTGGAAGCTTCCAATATGGTGGTATGTAAATGGCGGTCGATGGCGGCACCAAGAACAACATAGGTGCACGGATCAAGAAAGCGAGGGCTGCCTTTGCGAGTTTGAGAAATGTATGAAAAAGACAATGAGATTGATAGACGCACCTAAATCCGAATTTTCAACTCGAACGAGAAATCTGTGCTGCTGTACGCCAGTGAAACTTGGTGTGTATCAGTGGAGAACACTCAACGTCTCCATGTATTCATAAATAGATGCCGGCGGTATATAATTCGTGCATGGTGGCCACACAGCTGTATCTCCAACGTGGAGCTCCATCGTCGATGTCATCAAAAGCCGATAACGACAGAAATTCGGGAGCGAAAGTGGAGGTGAGTCGGCCACACTCTACGCAGGGGCAGAAGCAGGCCCGGATTAAGGATTGTGGGGGCCCGGGGCCCGAGCGGATGTGGAGGCCCCTCGGAGAGATGACCAAAAATGTTTTTCCTTATTATCGAACAGTACTTGAGCAATATGAAAAATAAAGTTAATGTTAGCAACCAAAAAATGTTTTTGTGGGGGCCCCTAAAATGTGGGGGCCCGGGGCCCGGGCCCCCCCGGCCCCCCCTTAGATCCGGCCCTGGGCAGAAGCCTTAACAAGGAAATGATGGAAGTCGACAGAAATTTGATCTGGCCACAGGTCAAGTCGATGGCGAGAAATCACCAAGGATGGAGATCTTTCAATTTGGCCCTCTGCACCACGCTTAAAACACTTTTGCATAAATTTACGATTCACTTGAATTCCTCAGATGGCGCATTTCACCCCATCGCATCTTTTGCAGCACAACACACAGCTTGGCACCGCGCAGGTTGTTCCAAGATCGGAATGGGTAGGACCCCACTTGTGGGGGTCTCTTTCCATATAAACACGACTTGTTCGTTTTGGCGCACCGATCCGACCGAAGACCGACTGGCCGATCGACCGGCACACACACCGGAGAGAAGTGCCATAAAACCGTGTGGCAGTAATAGACTTTTTATTTGATTTGCTCTCATTCCTTCCTAGCACCGGACCGCGTCAAACATATGCTGGTTTGGCTGGAGCATTCCGCCGGCCTCCGACGCCACCATTGCCGGTTGGCAGTTTGTACCTACTCCAGAAAGGGATGGACGGCACTTCTAGACGAGGGGAGGACAACTGCAATGCCACTGCATCTGCAACGTCAATAATGTTGCATTTCTCGACATAGTCTTGTTCTTCTCTAATGAATAGCGGTCACGTTCAACCAACCGGAAGTTTTTGTGCAGTCCGGCTGAAAACGAGCGAGAAAGAGGGGAAGACGGACTGGTGGGCAATTCTCGCAAATAATAAAATGTCGAGCAATTAAAGCTTGTCAGGGGAATCAAGCTGATGGTGATTGAACCCGGATGATGTTTTACATTGTACCTACCTTGCGCGGTAAAACTAACATTTTTAGATAACGAGTACATTCGGATAATTGCAACTTTGAGCTTAAAGGATAATGTAGATTTAAATACAAGACTCAAGACTCCTTTAGGGATTCAAGTTTATTTTTAAGAAAATATAGCATTGTTTGCTTAAGAATATTCTCTGCGATAATTTTCGAGGATTCCATAAGAAAATGTTTTAGAGATTTCTTCAAAAATTTTCCAGAGAAATTTTCAAAAAAAAAAACTTCCGAAAATAATTTTGAAATTTCTTTAAACAATTCTTCGGAAATTTCTTTAAGGACTTTTCCATGAATTCTTGTTTTGCATGAACTTCATGTTACATTTGTTGAGAGATGACTTTAGAAAATCCTCTAGGACAGCGTTTCTTAAACTATGAGTCGCGACCCACTGGTGGGTCGCGGACTGAATTTTGGTGGGTCGCGAAAGTTTTAGCGATATTGTAATAAATGTCTCATGATATTTTTGACAATGTTTACAAATACTGTTTCAGAAACAAGCACAGTTATTTTGAGAAATCATATTTATCCTTAATAATTATCATATTTATTATGAATTATTGAATATTGAAACTACTTTCTGCTTTCTGAAAACGATTCTGCAATTAAAAATTTTCAATCGAAGGTTTTAATTTGGAAGTGGAAATTTGGACTTTTTCGTATTTTCAAAGCAAATAGGTTCAAGTTCTTTATTACTTTTTTTACAAGCTTTTTTTAGATTTTCAGTTAGATTCCTACACAACGCTCAGTAATTTGAGTCTTAGAAAAATATGGAATACTGAAAGTCAGCAACAAATTATCAAATTTCGACAATAAACAACCGAACGTTTGGTATTGTTCGTAAAGTTGAAAATTGGAATTTTTGACACGCGAAAATCCATTTTCTCCTAAACCGTGCGTCGGACGTAGGTCGGGCATAGTGCGCTGGATAGAGGACCAGGTCCGCTGTCCAGCGCACTATGTCCGAAGTTAGGTTTACCGTACGGATTAGGAGAAAAAACAATTGTCGCGTGTGGGGAAACATCGGGTTTCAACCGCGACGACAATATAATCTCCACTGAATTATCTGTTTACTTTTATCTAATTTCGGCAAAACTTTACTTCGGTACAATTAGGATGAAAAAATGGCTGAATGGTAATCTGAACTTTTACAGAAATAAAAGCAGTTTAATCAGTGATTTAAACAAAATAGAATATAAATAAGCGTATGAAGGTTGATATTACAAATTTCAAGAGGACTTGTCTGGCCATCCAGCAGTACAGTGGCGTTTCGGTTTTATCACTGGTCGTTTTAATCACTACTCGCCCAAATTCACGGTTTTCTATTCGATTATATCAGGATTATCATTTCGTTTTTATCACACTTGTTTTAAAACATTCCGAAATCAATATAAAATCAATATAGCATTGTCCAGTCCACCAAAACAGTTAAAAAAATATAAGCTACAACTTTTATATTTTGCAGCTGAACGATTTTGGATAAAAATTTTACATTTATTTCTCGTTTCGCCAAATTCACGGTTTCGTTTATATCACGGTAAATTTTTTTTCGACCGTGATAAAACCGAAAAGCCACTGTACTTTAATTTTAAAAACTGCTTTTGATATTTACCAGCTCGTCATATAGTGAATATAGAACTGCATTTTCAGTGCAATCTGCTTGATGTATCTTAAAATTAATGCACGGGAAAGCACGATGCATGATTTGATTTCCTTTCGTTAGAAAGTAAATTTTAATTGGCAATGCCAATTTAATCGTTTGGATTCCCTAGACTGAGAAAGCCAAAACCTCCAAGACATTGAACTTCCAGTCAAAAATCTTACGTAAATTTTAAAGAGTATGGATAATTGCAAAATTGCAACTATGTCTCAAAAGAGTTTGTATAAATTTTATTTTTCTTTTATTTCTTAACCTTCCGTAACTCGCGCGGTTGACTACCTGCGTCAGCACCACGCTAATGCTGAGTACAAAAAGCGAGATTTTTTCATCGTGTTGTACAAAATACAACAGCGCCATCGCTCGAGGGTTAAATGTGAGATATGATATTCAAAATCTGTGGAATTCTGTTGTGCTGCATGAAACCAGCATGATTTAATTTGCATAAAAAAACATGCAAACTTGTCTTAAATTCTTAAGACTGCTTGAAACTGGGTCATATTTTAATATAAAAAACGGACAATTCACTGTAAATAATAAATTATTAACATCAAGTTAATTAAAACTTGTCATAAAAGTGATAAAATGAGCATATTTATGCAAAAAATCAGTTCCAATTTTAAAAATTGGCTTATGTAACGTGCTGGTGGGTCGCCAAATTCTATTACAATCCAAAGTGGGTCGCAAGCTGAAAAAGTTTGAGAACCCCTGCTCTAGGAATTCCGCTGAGAATAAATAGTTTCACCACAGACAACAGACGTTTATGCTAGTATATGAAATGTGTGTAAATCATTTCAACCGTCATTTCAATAAGGACACCTATATAACTGGCAATCATTTGGAGATGGCGCAACCATCGCATTGATAAAACTTGAGTGCAAATGACGAATGCAAATAATCCTGGCAGATAGCAATCACTATAGCAATTCATTGTAAAGATGGAAGCAGTGAGCAACGTATTTGGTTTTTATAGTTTTGTAAAAGAATAAACATCTGTTATCTGTGGTTTCACAAAGAGTTATTTTAGATTATCTAGAAATTCTGGATTCCTTCAGAAATTTCTCGAGAAAAAAATAACTCATGAAGAAATTGTTGCGGGAATTTCGGGTTGAGTCATTGGAAAAAAAGGAGTCCTTCCTGGAATTTTCGTAAAATTCAAAAAACAGACTCTAAGAGAATTTCTGATGAGGGCATTTCTGAAGGATTCTCTGCAAAAATTTTGTAATAATTTCTGTAGAGAATCCATCAGAAACGCCATCAAAGATTCCTTCAAAGATTCTCTTAGGGTTTTTTTTTTAATTTTCCGAAAATTCCAGCAAGGACTCCTTTGGATTTTTTCCAAAGGTTCAACATGATTCAACAATGCTTCAGTGATTGCTATAGAAATCCAGATGCTGGGTCATTAGGCCGAATGGTCATTAGGCCGAATGGTCATCAGGACGAATTGAAAGTTAGCCGTTGTTTTTACCTTTTCCAACAATTTTTGCCAAAAACTAGTTTAACAATGAAACTAGAAAGATTAGCCTATGTTTAAAAGAAGGAAAAAATTATGAATTGAAAATCAGCAGTTTCAGCGCCAAGAACTATTTTAGCAATGATACTAGAAAGAACAGCCAATATTTAAAAAAAGAAAAAAATCATGGGTAAAATATCAGTAGATTCAGCATCAATAAAGTATCTTCGTGCCTGTCACACGATACACACATGCAAAATGATCATTTGCAGAGGAAGCTCTCAGTTAATAACTGAGAAAGCTGAGAAGCAGGCTTTGCCTCAGTGGGGACGTAACGGCAAGAAGAAGACCCAATGACCATTCGGCCTAATGACCTTCGGCCGAATGGCCTGACACCTCTCCTTTTCACAACTGCTTCAAAAGTTCTTTCATGATTTCCTTCATAAGGAAAAATGTTCAGAGTTTGCTTAAGCATTTCTTCAGAGTTCACTAAAGCTGGAATTTCTCTTGATGTACACATAAGAGTTCTTCTAGAAATGTTCTGAGGGATTGCTTTGGGGAATCCCCAACAGAGTTAAGTTGTAGATATGACGGAACCACATTTCGAGTTTTCAAATCTGAACAATCAAGTCACGATTTGCGTTGAAAAATTGACCGATTGGTCACCACCTGCGGCTAACCATTGGATCAACTTTTCAGCGCAAACCGACATTTGGTTCTTCAGATTTGTGCACTGAAAAAATCTAAAAAATTGATTTGATCGTTGATCGTTTTTTTTTAAACTATGTGTAAATAGCTTCGTCATATCTTCGCCTTAACGAATGCTTCTGAAGCTTCACAAAGGATTTTCTTACCTCAGAAAGTCCTATAGAAATTTCTCCTGGTATTCCTTTAGAAAATCTCTCAGAGATTCTTCTAGAAATTCTTCCGTAGGTGTCCCTAGCATATCTTATAAATTTTGCAAAATATTCCAGACATTCTTCAACGTATACATTCAAACAAATCTCCAAGGATACATTTGTCATTTTTACAGGAATTAATTGCAATAATTCCTCAAGGGTTTTTGCTTAGAAATTTTCCATGGGATTTTTTTAAAGAATTTCTTAAATAATTCACTAAACGACCTTTCATCTCCAGATATTCCTCAAAGGACTCTTTTGGAAAGTTCTGCATGGATTTCTTTAGAAATTCCTTCTGAGAGGCAGTGATTAGGGGTTCTCTTTAGAGGTATGGAATCCTTAAGAATTTCCTACAGGAATTCTATCGAAAAGTATTTAATTAGTTTCTTCAGCAATGATTGCCACCAGAGAATGTCTTGAAAATGCATTGCTGATTTTGTTGATTTAAGATGCTTTACCAGAGACATCTCAGAGGACCACTTTATTAAATCTTCAATGAATTGCATCCGAAATAATCGCATGTCAACCATTCAAATAACCTTCCAGGGATTTCTTTAGCAGTTGCTCCATGAATTTGAGTTAATCTTACATAGATTGTTAAATTGTTCCAGAAATTCATCCAACATCAAATGAAAAAAACCTTCAAAGGTTCATTAAAAAATTGTTTAGGATTTACTTTATAAATTACTCCACGAATTCCACTAAGGATTCTTCCAAAAATTTCCAAAAAATTCGGAAGTTAAAAAATTTTGAAATTAGGAATTCCTTCTGAAATTCTTTTGCATGCTCGCTTCTATTTTTTTGCAGAAAACCCCAAAAAATCCTTCTGAAATTCTTTTGAAATTCTTTCAGGTTTTTAAGAAAATTTCCCAAAAATTCTTTTGATAATTTCTGCAAAAAGGAAACATCATTCAATGAGTCATTCAAAAATTGTGTATAGGGATTTCTATATAAAACTCCCCGGGGAGTTCTTCCACTAAGAATTCCTTCAAAAATTAAACAGAAAATGTTTTAAGAAAACCTCGTATGGGTTTTTTTAGGACTTGTTCATGATTTTTTGAGAATTTCTTCGATAACTTCACTCTAGATATTTCATGAGCCATATTTTCAGAGATTCTTTTCTAAAGTCTTCCATAGATATATTCACACATCCTTCCTGGATATTTTTAAGGAATTCTTTCTAAGATCATCCAGAAATTAAAAAAAATCTTGAGATTTTACTTTAGTTATTCGTTCTGGGATTGATCGTGATGTTCCACTAGGGCATAGCTTCCCAACTTTCGTTTCACGACCCCCCAACCGCTTGCAGGCACGCTTCGATTGTTTTATGAAAAGCGCAGTGACGACAGACTGGGGGGTCGCGAGAGCCAAGGTTGGGAATCGTGGCACTAGGGGTTTCTTAACAAGTGTTTCGAGGGATTCTTTTAGGAAATATTTCACAGTTTACTTTATAAAGTTGAGTTCTTTTATAAAATCTAGCGTTTTTTTTTGTTCCAGCACATCGTCCCGGAAATTAGTTCAGAAGTTTTTTTGGGAAATATGTCCAAGAATTACATCAAAAATTTATCTTCACATTCTTCAGAATTTTCTCCTGGGATTTATTACGAAAAGCTCTCAGAGGTTTCTTCAGATATGTTTCCGGATGTATCTCAAAGAATCTTCCAAATTTTTGGAAAAATGGTAGAGAATCTTGCAAATTTTGGAAATTCTCCCAGGAATTTCTCCACGGATTCAGACCAAAAATCCTACAAGGACAAATTTGAATTTTTACAAGGGTTGCTTCAGCAACTGTTCAAAAGTTTCCTTATAGGCTTAACAAGGGATTTCTCAATAATTAACTAGAAAATTTTCTTATATAAAATTTCCTCCTGAAATGTATTAAAAGATTCTTTTAAAAAAAAACTTTCTTGCCTTCTAAATCCCTCCTGGGGATTTTTTTTTTGAAAATCAGGTTTATTCAAAATCTTTCAGCGATTCTTCAAGATTTTTTTTCTAGGGACTCGTTAAGAATAAGAACAAAGCCTGCTTCTCAACACAAACGTTAATGTGCACTTCCATAGTTATTAACTGAGAGCTTCCTCTGCCAATGATTATTTTACATCTGGGTATTGTGCAGCTTGCACAAGATACCCCAAGCCCAAGGAAGTTAAAGGAACTTTCATTACGAAATGTTTCTGAACCGACCGGATATCTTTCACCGTCCTTGGACTCGTTTAGAAATTCCTCATAGAATCGTGAGATTGCTTTTTAATTTATTTTTTAAGAAATTCACCCCGAGATTATTTCTCAAAATTGTTTAGGAATTCCTGTAAAAATATCTTCAAGAACTCCTATAGGAAATCTACCATGGATTGATTTCGAAATTATAACATTCCTTTCTTGCAGAAATCTTCTAGTGATTTCTTCATTTATGTCTTTTAAGTTGGTCTTGCTCCCATTACTTAGGAAACCCTTCGTAAAATGTTCAAGTTGGTACCTATCTTTCCCTACAGGTTCTCCCGAAAGGATTCCTCAAGAAAGCATTTTATTGACTTCATCAAAAAATACTCCATAGATTAATATCCCAAAAAATTCTAAAATTTTCATCAGAAATTCATCTAGGAATTCTTAAAAATAAAATATTTTCCTCTAGAGATACTTTTGCAAAAAAAATAAATTTTATAGAAAGCCTTTCATGAATTCTTGTAAAATAAATCCAGCAGTTTCTTTACAAATTTCTACAGGAATTCTTTAAGGAAAACTTCCACGGTTTCCTTCAAAAGTTACTCAATAAATTACGTAAAAAATCAGAAATTTCTCCAACGACCTATTTAACCTTTACGTACCCGACCCCCAACAACTCATTTTCAAAATGCTGGCATTTCGTCAATTTTCATCCGTTTTTTTTTTAAGTCACCCTCCGTCGATCATAAATTGATGCTTGTTTGTTACACTCAAGTAGTATCCGGAACCATTCCGGAGATAATCCGGATTGTACTGGGGTCAGGGGGTCGGGACGGGTTCTGTTTTGCCTAATGGCTAAAAGTGATTATATTTCGTGTGTGTTATTGTGTTGTAAAGGCCCCCGCGGAACCTGTTCCAGGTGTTACGGAGCGGCCATATTAGTTGATACATACTTCAGTCTATCATTGCTGACTCAGTCATTCGAAATCATGAAGATTGATATGTCACACGGCAAGTTTAGGTTGAATTCCAGAACCTAAGTAACAATTCCATCGCTGATTGTTTGATTTTTATTAGCCACGAGAGCCAAGGTTGGGAATCGTGGCACTAGGGGTTTCTTAACAAGTGTTTCGAGGGATTCTTTTAGGAAATATTTCACAGTTTACTTTATAAAGTTGAGTTCTTTTATAAAATCTAGCGTTTTTTTTTTGTTCCAGCACATCGTCCCGGAAATTAGTTCAGAAGTTTTTTTGGGAAATATGTCCAAGAATTACATCAAAAATTTATCTTCACATTCTTCAGAATTTTCTCCTGGGATTTATTACGAAAAGCTCTCAGAGGTTTCTTCAGATATGTTTCCGGATGTATCTCAAAGAATCTTCCAAATTTTTGGAAAAATGGTAGAGAATCTTGCAAATTTTGGAAATTCTCCCAGGAATTTCTCCACGGATTCAGACCAAAAATCCTACAAGGACAAATTTGAATTTTTACAAGGGTTGCTTCAGCAACTGTTCAAAAGTTTCCTTATAGGCTTAACAAGGGATTTCTCAATAATTAACTAGAAAATTTTCTTATATAAAATTTCCTCCTGAAATGTATTAAAAGATTCTTTTAAAAAAAAACTTTCTTGCCTTCTAAATCCCTCCTGGGGATTTTTTTTTTGAAAATCAGGTTTATTCAAAATCTTTCAGCGATTCTTCAAGATTTTTTTTCTAGGGACTCGTTAAGAATAAGAACAAAGCCTGCTTCTCAACACAAACGTTAATGTGCACTTCCATAGTTATTAACTGAGAGCTTCCTCTGCCAATGATTATTTTACATCTGGGTATTGTGCAGCTTGCACAAGATACCCCAAGCCCAAGGAAGTTAAAGGAACTTTCATTACGAAATGTTTCTGAACCGACCGGATATCTTTCACCGTCCTTGGACTCGTTTAGAAATTCCTCATAGAATCGTGAGATTGCTTTTTAATTTATTTTTTAAGAAATTCACCCCGAGATTATTTCTCAAAATTGTTTAGGAATTCCTGTAAAAATATCTTCAAGAACTCCTATAGGAAATCTACCATGGATTGATTTCGAAATTATAACATTCCTTTCTTGCAGAAATCTTCTAGTGATTTCTTCATTTATGTCTTTTAAGTTGGTCTTGCTCCCATTACTTAGGAAACCCTTCGTAAAATGTTCAAGTTGGTACCTATCTTTCCCTACAGGTTCTCCCGAAAGGATTCCTCAAGAAAGCATTTTATTGACTTCATCAAAAAATACTCCATAGATTAATATCCCAAAAAATTCTAAAATTTTCATCAGAAATTCATCTAGGAATTCTTAAAAATAAAATATTTTCCTCTAGAGATACTTTTGCAAAAAAAATAAATTTTATAGAAAGCCTTTCATGAATTCTTGTAAAATAAATCCAGCAGTTTCTTTACAAATTTCTACAGGAATTCTTTAAGGAAAACTTCCACGGTTTCCTTCAAAAGTTACTCAATAAATTACGTAAAAAATCAGAAATTTCTCCAACGACCTAT
Organism: Aedes albopictus; assembly: GCF_035046485.1. Classification (NCBI taxonomy): domain Eukaryota; kingdom Metazoa; phylum Arthropoda; class Insecta; order Diptera; family Culicidae; genus Aedes; species Aedes albopictus. Next base: position 267,190,331 of record NC_085138.1, read on the forward strand.
TTAACCTTTACGTACCCGACCCCCAACAACTCATTTTCAAAATGCTGGCATTTCGTCAATTTTCATCCGTTTTTTTTTTAAGTCACCCTCCGTCGATCATAAATTGATGCTTGTTTGTTACACTCAAGTAGTATCCGGAACCATTCCGGAGATAATCCGGATTGTACTGGGGTCAGGGGGTCGGGACGGGTTCTGTTTTGCCTAATGGCTAAAAGTGATTATATTTCGTGTGTGTTATTGTGTTGTAAAGGCCCCCGCGGAACCTGTTCCAGGTGTTACGGAGCGGCCATATTAGTTGATACATACTTCAGTCTATCATTGCTGACTCAGTCATTCGAAATCATGAAGATTGATATGTCACACGGCAAGTTTAGGTTGAATACCAGAACCTAAGTAACAATTCCATCGCTGATTGTTTGATTTTTATTAGGGTTTTATTACAGCAATAATTAAAACTCACTATTTTATGATTACTTTTATGAAAACCATTGATGAAATGTTTTATAGTATACTTGAAGATATCCATAAAGCAGATTTTAAAAGTTTCTTCATAAATTCCATCAGAAAATCGTGCGAGAAATTTTAAAAAGATATCTACAAGAATTATTCCAAAACTATCTCAAGAAGGCCACTGGGGGTTTCCCAAGGAGTTTCTTCAGATATTCACCCAGGTTTTGTTTTTAAATTTTCCTCTGATATCCTCAGGAATTTTCCTTGGATTCTCACAGATATTCGACCAGGAATTCTTTCAATATTTCTGCAGACATTCTTTCATGAACTCATTTAGAAATCCCACTAGTGATTCGTTGAAAAGTTTCAGTAGATAATTCTCAAATTGCTGAGCACTGCAAGGAAGGTTCCCCATTTTGACGACAGCCTACAAAGTGATATCCCGTATCATCTGTGGAAGGTTTTATCGTAAACCGGTCAATAGGAAGCAATCAGTGAAGTACTAGATTGAAAGTAGTGAGCTGGATTTTTGTATGGTGAGATGATCAGTTCTCCGTTTCTGCAATGAAATGGTGCAAACAGCTTGGGTTATATGATTTCTTGCCTAATTTGATGCTGTTTGAGCAAACGTTTGGGTAACTGTGTTGTTGTATTATTTATTTCTTGCAACTTCAACAACACAGTTACCCAAACTTTTGCTCAAACAGCATCAAATTAGGCAAGGAATCATGTAACCCACGCTGTTTGCACCATTTCATTTCAGAAATGGAGAACTGATCATCTCACCATACAAAAATCCAGCTCACTACTTTCAATCTAGTACTTCACTGATTGCTTCCTATTCGTCTACTATGAGGATGGCATGGCCGGTAAATCTCTGTGAAGAAGTGTGGGAATGTGTGATTCGCACTGGGTTAGAATTTTTAAGATGTGAAGCATGAGACAACTCAATAGTGGACTTCTTCAGAGGGATTTCTGATATCTGATACTGGATACCTGTTATGCAAGTATACAAGACAGAATTTTGAAAACGTAACAACAAAAGCTGTAAAAACTATTTCTCCTTTTTTCTGGATATGTTAAACACGATTGCAGTATACCCTTCACTTGAAAAAATCCCGTTCAACAGGAAATGAAAGGGGAAGAATAAGATTCAGTTTGGTGGGTGGGCAGATATAGATCATTTTGATTAATTGATTCAGAGTTAGAACAGTGAAATTCATTCAAAAAACTTCGTTTGTGCCCGCCCAAGTAACACAGAAAACATCTTTTGAAATTGTATTTTCAAAAGATGTATTATATATGAATTATTAGAGAAATTTGAAACATCTTTAGTTGAAAACATGTTCTTACCAAGTATTGCAACAACAAGCTGAAAAATAATACCATCAACATATTTGGAAGTTGGTTTTACGTCTAAAATACCTGACATATACAAGTTCGAAAACGTATAATTTTTTGTTGTAATGACGTGTTATGTCAAACATCAGTAGAACATATTTTTACCAAACAGTTCGATCACGTTAGTTTTACGTTGAAAGTACGTTGAAGGTACTAGTAATTGCATTTCTTGAATTAAGATGTTTATTCTTGTGTTGAATGATATGTTCTCAACACTTTATCATCGCTTTTTTGGCGATATGCTTTTCTACTCCAATATTGGCTGTAAATAATGTATAATGTCATTTTTGGTTCGCGATTACTGATGAAATTAAGCACTTGGTAGCCTGGAAAGTTGTCACTATGTAATTGGTATATGATCGGTGATGGGAAATCATCCAAACTATTTTGAAAACGTAATAATCAGCTTCTCATTCACTCGCGGTTATTTATTTGATTTATTTCGTGTACTTACTTGTAATATACTCTCGTTTCGGCTCATAAATTCAACGATAAACGAAACTATGCTCTAAAAACCAAATCCCCAAGAGTGTCAATTGGTATGTTTGTTTTGATTTACCTATCTGCATGTCTTGTTATATTATGGTCGAAAATAAGTAAACAATACCTTGTTACAACTTTTTCGGCTTGATGTTTAAAATACTTCGAAATGATGTTATTCCAAGGTAATTTGACAACAAATAAAGTAATATGTTATTAGGATGTTTGATGGATGTAGTTTGAACGAACTATAGACATCACTTTTCATTAGGTAAGGCATGATCATCAATTCAAGATGAAATTACAGTGCCTACTGAAAAAAACATACATTTCGTATTAGATGGATATGTTTTGTTTTTTTTTTTTTGCTGTATTATCAGAAAGATAAAATTTGCAAGTTATTGGTATGCTCTATTATAAAAACTATAACATAATAAATATATATTTTGAAAATATTTTTAATTCCACATTTTTTATGACGGCACTGTATTGGGATGCCACAATGTTGCCTTCAAGTAATCTCGAGTGAAAAGTATTCCCAAAGCACAAAAAACATACGGAATATTTGTATTATTAAATAGCAGATTGAAAGCGCATGAATTTATGGTGCATGAAAACGTTCATTTCACCATAAATCTGTGTCCGCACAAAAGATCTGGTCATGCTACTGGACAATGACTACATAATTATTTTATATTTCAAAGTCATTAAAAAGTGGCAAAATAATGTTTAGCCATCATCGATTCGTGAGAGAGGAGCTGGAAGTAGAAAAGTTGTTTTTTTTGGAGCTGTCAAATATTATCGAATGGTTACCATTTAGTTTACAGCTTACTTCCTGCTAACATGATCACAACAAGAAGGTATTTTCAAAGTTTTTGGATAGTTCTGAAATACATAATATGATGTTCTGACGATGTAACGAAAAACATCTTCAATAACATCAAAGATGTTGTATAATCCGCCATTTTTTGCGCTTTTTCGGTGGTATAAGTGTATGAATTTTAGTTTTTCGTATTCTTGGCCTAACATGAGTATTAGTATGAAGCGTGTATTTTATACATTTATATAACATAATGTGTTACTTGGGCGATCTTTTATTCCAAAATATTCGCTAGTTATGATTTATATCATGCTTCTGAACGGCAACCATTCCATAAACCATTGATCATAGATTTACCTATTTTATAATCCCACATTCCGTGAATTTCTATCACCACTCATTAGGGCGCCACGTTTCCATTCCAAACGCAACCTTTAAAATATTCCGTTTCCATTTATTTTTTTGCACCTTCAAACCGGTATCTCCGGGAGCTCGTGTTCGATCGCTACCACGCCACGCTTGGCCTAGCACTCCAGCCAGTCTGATCTAGGTCCCAAACGGCTCCTAGCGTTGAGATTCGAGGCAGAACGCTTGCGTTTTTTTTTTGCTCTGAACTGGACCAATACAGTGTTGGTCAACATTTTTGAAACGAATTTTAAAGTTCGTACAAAATTGTGTACTTTGGAGAGCTGGATTCATGCCGATAAAACTCATATTCTTAGGAGTGTTATTTTATAACCAATTGAACATACAACTTGAGGATGTTTTAACAGTTTAAAATATGTACTGAGAACTTTATTTTTTTTATTTATATAGATAGCAAATGTTTTAATAGGCAAATTACTGCTGAATGTTTCTTAAATCTTCGACTGTATGAAATAACTTGTTATGTACCAAACGTATTGACCAATGCTGTATTTCTCCCAGTAAACTTCCCCACAAGTAGCGGATGGTTGGTGAAGCTGCTGGCGATCGATGGGGCCACTTGAAGGCATAAAAGTTTGCTCTGGTTGTTGTGTTGTGATGCATGGCAGGGTAGCTTGTTGCTACTCCAGCTCCAGTCCCAACGGCGTCGTCGTCTTCTGTCTACGCGGTGAGCGCGCGCGATGGTTGTAAATAATAATATGAAAAATGACAGCGTTACTTGCGTCTCTCGTCGAAGCCCTGCGCGCCGGGTGACCGGTGCACTGCAGCAGTAAGTGAGTGCGGTTCGCCGTTGTTGTTGTTGTGGTCAACTCAGAAGCCCCGAGAAGACGCCAAAAGGAGGCAAAAATTGATGATAGCATAAAACAGGACGGACGGAAGAAGGCGAACTTTCTTGTGTGAGACCAACCATCAAGCAAACGAGAACGACACAACTGTCCAAGAATTAGGTTTTTATTTTAATTTAACATTTTTCTCGTTTTATATTTTAATTTTATTACGTAAAGGTAATCACACTAATAAAATCAAAACTAGTTTTTCATTCGTTCCGTCCGGTGTTGAGTGCGGTGTGCTCTTGTTTGGGTACCGTGAGTTGGGGACGCTTTTGACACTTTAAGAGCCAGTTCGCTAAGGTCGCATATACCACTCCCGATATCAAGTTTAGGGCCACCCCCTTTAAAACTTGATTACCGTAATCTGTTTGGGAAGTTGATCACTATGAGATTCCCGTACTTCAACCGCTGAGGACGCTACAATTATGTTTCAATGGAAGAATTTTGACATAAATCAATTGTGTGAAAATAATTGAAGAATTATTGAAGGTTTTTATGCCAATTGTGTCAGATTTTACATAAAAATATCGAATGGATGTATGCTAAAACTCAGAAAAAAGAATGTTTTTATTTTCAAAAATCGCCTATATTAGATGACTCATAAAACACTTGCATTCGTTCATGGTAGACTTATTGAACATAGTTTTGAGATAAAATTGATGCTAACATAAGGTTTTTGCCTTTCTCGTACACTAAGTGTACTGGAAAGGCTATATGTTCACTCCAAAAATGACTTTTTGATAGAAGGCCCGGAGGGTCGAGTCACATATACCAATCAACTCAGCTCAACGAATTGAGGTGATGTCTGTGTGTATGTATGTGTGTGTATGTATGTGTGTATGTGTGTATGTGTGTGTACAAAAACTCACATCACTTTTTGGCAGTAAACCTCAACCGATTTTAATGACCGACGGTTCATTCGACGCGGAGTCTGGTCCCATTGTTTCCTATTGAAAATGGTTCGGATCGGTCCAGCCGTTCCGGAGTTATGGCCATTTAGGTGTTCCGGACCGGTACCCCAGGACGGGGCCAGATATGAAAATGCTACAACCCTATGCATGCGACACATAAAACCGCGGCATTTTCCAGAACCTGATGAACGGTATGCAGGAAAATACTCTCAGACCATATCTGAACCGGTAGTGTTCCAGAACCGGTTCCGGGTGTCCCGCCGGAAGTGGCAAATAAAAAAGTGAACCAAATCCATGCATGCGACACATCAAATAGCGGCTTTTTCGATAACCTGATTAACGGTATGCAGGAAAATAGTCTCAGACCATATCTGAACCGGTAGTATTCCAGAACCGGTTCCGGGTGTCCCGCCGGAAGTGGCCAAATATTAAAGTAGAGAAAACCTATGCACGCGACACATCAAATCGCGGCTTTCTCGATAACCTGATAAACGGTTAGCAAGATAATAGGCTCACACCACATTAGAAACTACAGGTAATGTTTCGGAACCGGTTCCGAGTGTCGCGCCGGAATTGGCCAAATACAAAAGTGAACCAAACCCATGCATGCGACACACCAAATTGCGGCTTTTCTGATAACCTGATGAACGGTAAGCAGGAAAAGAGTCTTAGACCGTATCTGAACCAGTGGTGTTCCGGAACCGATTCCGAGTGCCCCGCCGGAAGTGGCCAAATACATAAGTGAACCAAAGTAATGCATGCAACACATCAAATTGCGGCTTTTTCGAAAACCCGATGAACGATTAGCAAGAAAATAGAACCAGACTACATTAGAAACTACCGGTAGTGTTCCGGAATCGTTTGCAGTTGTCCCGCCGGAAGTGGTCAAATGTAAAAGAGAACCAAACCCATGTGACACATCAAATCTCAGTTTTTTAGGTAATCTGATGAACGGTTAACAAAAAAAATCTCAGACCACATTAGGGAAAACCAGTAGTGTACCAGAACCGATTCCAGGTGTCCCGCCGGAAGTGGACGAATGTGGAAGGAAACCAAACACATGCGTGCGGCTCATTAAATACCGGCTTTTTCGAAAACCTGAAGAACGATCAGCAAGAAAATAGTCTCAGATCACATTAGAGACTACCGGTAGTGTTCCAGAACCGGTTCCGGGTGTCCTGCTGGAATTGGTAAAATGTAAAAATAATCCAAACCCATGCATGTGACACATCAATTCGTGGCTTTCTAGGAAATCGGGTGAAAAGTTAGAGGAAACTAGTTTCATGCCATATTCGGGACAATTGGTACTGTCCTGGTTCCAGATGTCTCGCCGTAAGTGGTAAAATGTAAAATTGAACCAAACTCATGCATTCGGTGCATCAAATCACGGCCTTTTCGATTACCTGATGAACGGTTAGTAAGAAAATAGGCACAGACTACATAAGTTACTACCGGTAGTGTTTGTGGTTCCGGGTGTCCCGCCGGAAGTGGCCATATACAAAAGTTAACCAAACTAATGCATACCACACGTCAAATCGTGGCTTTTTTGATAACCTGATTACCTGTTAGCAAGAAAATAGACTCAAACCACAT